>NC_133514.1:1217222-1521527 GCF_049354715.1 Callithrix jacchus | reverse complement strand
GAATTTAGTTATTTTACATGAGAGAGCATGTCGAGTTGGTGTGTATACTCCAAAACAAAGTATAGTAGGGCATTGTATATTTTTCTGAGAGATTATATTCAGAGCAATTTTGCTTTTAACATTGGGGTGCCTAGATAATATTTAGATTTTCTTCGATTCACGTAAAATTAGAATTTTTGTATTTTACATGAGAGAGTATACTTAGTTGGTGTATATACTCCAAAACAGAGTAGAATAAGGCATTGTATATTTTCTCTAACAGACTATATTCAGAGCCATTTTGTTTTAACTATGGGGCACCTAGATATTATTATGATTTTTTTCGATTCACGTAAAATTAGAATTTCGCTATTTTACATTAGAGAGAATATGGAGTTGGTGTATATACTCCAAAACAGAGTAGAAAAAGGCATTGTATATTTTTTCTGACAGATTATATTCAGAGCAATTTTGTTTTTTACATTGGGGTTCCTAGATAATATTTAGATTTTTTTCGATTCACGTGAAATTAGAATTTCTGTATTTTACATGAGAGAGCATATTGAGTTGGTTTATATAATGCAAAACAAAGTAGAAAAGTGCATTGTATATTTTCTCTGACAGATTATATTCAGAGCAATTTTGCTATTAACATTGGGTGCCTAGATAATATTTAGAATCTTTTTCGATTCACATGAAATTAGAATTTCTGTATTTTGCATGAGAGAGCATATTGAGTTGGTGTATATACTCCAAAACAGAGTAGAAAAGGGCATTGTATATTTTCTCTGACAGATTATATTCAGAGCAATTTTTCTTTTAACATTGGGGTGAATAGATAATATTTATATTTTTTTTGATTCTCAGAGAATTAGAATTTTGGTATTTTACATGAGGGAGCATACTGAGTTGGTGTATATACTCTAAAACAAAGTAGAATAGGGCATTGTGTATATTTTCTGACAGATTATATTCAGAGCAATTTTGTTTTTAACATTGGGGTGCCTAGATAATAATTAGATTTTTTCGATTCGGGTAAAATTTGATTTTCGATATTTAACATGAGAGAGCATACTGAGTTGGTGTATATACTCTAAAACAGAGTAGAATAGGGCATTGTATATTTTTTCTGACAGATTATATTCAGAGCAATTTTGTTTTTAACATTTGGGTGCCTAGTTAATATTTAGATTTTTTTTGGTTCACGTAAATTTAGAATTTCGGTATTTTACATGAGAGAGCATACTGAGTTGGTGTATATACTCCATAAAAAAGTGGAATAAGGTATTGTATATTTTTTCTAACAAACTATATTCAGAGCCATTTTCTTTTAACTGTGGGGGACCTAGATAATATTTAGATTTTTTCGATTTGGGTAAAATTACAATTTCTGTATTTTACATGAGAGAGAATAAAAAGTTGGTGTATATATTCCAAAACAGAGTAGAAAATGGCATTGTATATTTTTTTCTGACAGATTGAAATCAGAGAAATTTTGCTTTTAACATTCGGGTGGCTAAATAATATTTAGATTTATTTTGATTTGTGTAAAATTAGAAGATCGGTATTTTACATGAGAGAGTATATTGAGTTGGTGTATATGCTCCAAGAAATAATAGAAAAGGGCATTGTGTATTTTTTCTGACTGATTATATTCAGAGCAATTTTACTTTTAACATTGGGGTACCTAGATAATATACAGAGTTTTTTCGATTCGCTTAAATATAAAATTTTATTATTTTACATGAGAGGGCATATAAACTTGGTGTATGCACTCCAAAACAGAGTAGAGTAGGGCATTGTATATTTTTTCTGACAGATTATATTCACAGCAATTTTGTTTTTAACATTGGGGTGCCTAGATATTATTTAGATTTTTTTCGATTCACGTTAAATTAGAATTTTTGTATTTTACCTGAGAGAGCACACTGAGATGGTGTATATACTTCAAAACAGAGTAGAATAGGGCATTGTATCTATTTTCTGACAGATTATATTCAGAGCAATTTTGTTTTTAACATTTGGGTGCCTAGATAATATTTAGATTTTTTCGATTCGGGTAAAATTAGAATTTCTGTATTTTACATGAGAGAGCATATTGAGTTGGTGTATATACTCCAAAACAGAGTAGAAAAGAGCATTGTATATTTTTTCTGACAGATTATATTCAGAGCGATTTTGCTTTTAACATTGGGGTGCCTAGATAATATATAGATTTTTTTCAATTCACTTAAATATAGAATTTCTGTATTTTACCTGAGAGAGAATATACAGTTGGTGTATATACTCCAAAACAGAGTAGAATAGGGTGTTCTATATTTTCTCCTTCTGACTATATTCAGAGCCATTTTCTTTTAACTTTGGGGCTCCTAGATATGATTTAGATTTTTTTCGATTTGTTTAAATATAGAATTTCAGTATTTTACATGAGAGAGCATACTGAGTTGGTGTATATACTCGAAAATAGAGTACAATAGAACATTTTATATTTCTTCTGACAGATTATATTCAGAGCAATATTGTTTTTAACATTGGGTTGCCTAGATAATATTTAGATTTTTTTCGATTCGCTTACATATAGGATTTCTGTATTTTAAATGAGAGAGTATATGGAGTTGGTGTATATATTCCAAAGCAGAGTACAACAGGGCATTGAATCTGTTTTCTGACAGATTATACTCAGAGCAATTTTGTTTTTAACATTGGGGTGCCTAGATAATATTGAGATTTTTTTCGATTCACGTAAAATTTTAATTTCGGTATTTTACATGAGAGAGTATACTGGTTTGGTGTATATACTCCAAAACAAAGTAGAATATGGCATTGTATATTTTTTCCAACAGACTATATTCACAGCCATTTTCTTTTAACTTTGGGCTACCTAGATATTATTTAAAATTTGTTTGATTCGCGTAAAATTAGAATTTTGGTATTTTTCATGCGAGAGCAATTGAGTTGGTGTATATACTACAAAACAGAGTAGAAAAGGGCATTGTATATTTTTTCTGACAGATTATATTCAGAATAATGTTGCCTTTAACATTGGGGTGCCTAGATAAAATTTAAATTTTTTTCAATTCACCTAAAATTAGAATTTCTGTATTTTATATGAGAGACCATACTGAGTTGGTGTATATACTCACACTATATTTAGAGCAATTTTGTTTTAACATTGGTGTGCCTAGATAATATTTAGATTTTTTTCGATTCAGGTAAAATTTCAATTTCGGTATTTTACATGAGAGAGCATACTGAGTTTGTGTATATACTCCAAAACAAAGTAGAATAAGGCATTCTATATTTTCTTTAACAGACTATATTCAGAGCCATTTTATTTTTACTTTCGGGTGCCTAGATATTAGTTAGTTTATTTTGATTCACGTAAAATTAGAATTATGGTATTTTACATGAGAGAGCACACTGAGTTTGTGTATATACTCCAAAACAGGGTAGAAAAGGGCATTGTATATTTTTTATGACAGATTATATTCAGAACAATTTTGCTTTTAACATTGGGGTGCCTAAATAATATTCAGATTTTTTTCGATTCAAGTAAATTTAGAATTTCTGTATTTTACATGAGAGAGCATACTGAGTCGGTGTATATACTCCAAAACAGAGTAGAAAAATGCATTGTATATTTTTTGTCACAGACTCTATTCAGAGCCATTTTCTTTTAACTTTGGGGCGCCTAGATATTTTTTAGGTTTTTATCAATACGCGTAAAATTAGAATTTCCGTATTTTACATGACAGAGCATATTGAGTTGGTGTATATATAACAAAACACAGTAGAATTGGTCATTGTATATTTTTCTGACAGATTATATTCAGAGCAATTTTGCTTTTAACATTGGGGTGCCTAGATAATATTTAGATTTTTTTAGATTCGCTTAAATATAGAATTTCTGTATTTTACATGAGAGAGCATAAGGAGTTGGTGTATACACTCCAAAACAGAGTAGAATAGGGCATTGTATATGCTTTCTGATAGATTATATTCATAGCAATTTTTTTTTTAACATTGGGGTGCCTAAATAATATTTGGATTTTTTTGGTTCGGGTAAAATTAGAATTTCTGTATTTTACATTAGAGAGTACACTGAGTTGGTGTATATACTCCAAAAGAGAGTAGAATAGGTCGTTGTATATTTTTTCTAACAGACTATATTCAGAGCCATTTTCTTTTATCTTTGGGGGCCTAGATATTATTTAGATTTTTTTCGATTCGCGTAAATTTAGAATTACGGTATTTTACATGAGAGAGCATATGGAGTTGGTGTATATACTCCACAACACTGTAGAAAAGAATATTTTACATTTTTTCTGACAGATTATAATCAGAGCAATTTTGCTTTTAACATTCGGGTGCCTTGATAGTATTTAGATTTTTTTTGATTCACGTTAAATTACAATTTCGTTATTTTATGTGAGAGAGCATACTGAGTTGGTTTATATACTCCAAAACAGAGTGGAATAAGGCATTGTATATTTATTCTGACAGACTATATTTAGAGAAATTTTGTTTTTAACATTGGGGTGCCTAGATAATATTTAGAATTTTTCGATACGGGTAAAACTAGAATTTTTGTATTTTAAATGAGAGAGTATATTGAGTTGGTGTATATACTACAAAAAAGAGTAGAAAAAAGCATTGTATATTTTTTCGGACAGATTATATTCAGAGCAATTTTTCTTTTAATATTGGGCTTCGTAGATATCATTTAGATTATTTTCGATTCGCGTAAAATTAGAATTTCGGTATTTTACATGAGAGAGGATATTGAGTTGGTGTATACACTCCAAAACAGAGTAGAATAGGGCATTGTATATTTTTTCTGACAGATTATATTCAGAGCAATTTTGTTTTTGACATTCTGGTGCCTAGATAATATTTAGATTTTTTTAATTCTTGTGAAATTAGAATTTCGGTATTTTACATGAGAGAGCATACTGAGTTTTTGTATATATTCCAAAATAAAGTAGAATAGGGTATTGTATATTTTTTCTGACAGATTATACTCAGCGCAATTTTGTTTTTATCTTTGGGGTGCCTCGATGATATTTAAATTTTGTTTAATTTGCTTAAATATAGAATTTCTGTGTTTTACATGAGAGAGCATATGGATTTGGTTTATATACTCCAAAACAGAGTAGAAAAGGGCATTGTATATTTTCTCTGACAGATTATATTCAGAGAAATTTTGTTTAAACATCGGGGTGCCTAGATAATATTTAGATTTTTTTCGATTCAGGAAAAATTTCAATTTCGGTATTTCACATGAGAGAGCATACTGAATTTGTGTATATACTCCAAAACAAAGTAGAATAAGTCATTCTATATTTTTTTTAACAGAATATATTCAGAGCCATTTTATTTTAACTTTCGGGTGCCTAGATATTATTTAGATTTTTTTCGATTCCCGTAAAATTAGAATTTTGGTATTTTACATGAGAGAGTATACTGAGTTGGTGTATATACACCAAAACTATGTAGAATAGGGCATTTTATATTTTTTATCACAGATTATATTCAGAACAATTTTTCTTTTAACATTGGGGTGCCTAGATAATATTTAGATTTCTTTCGATTCAGGTAAATTTAGAATTTCGGTATTTTATATGAGAGAGCATACTAAGTGGTGTATATACTCCAAAACAGAGTAGAAAAATGCTTGTATATTTTTTGTCACAGACTATATTCAGCGCCATTTTCCTTTAACTTTGGGGTGCCTAGATATTATTTAGATTTTTATCGATACGCGTAAAATTAGATTTTCTGTATTTTACATGACAGAACATATTGAGTGGGTGTATATACTACAAAACAGAGTAGGATCGGGCATTGTATATTTGTTCTGAGAGATTATATTCAGAGCAATTTTGCTTTTAACATTGGTGTGCCTAGATAATATTTAGATTTTTTTAGATTTGCTTAAATGTAGAATTTCTGTATTTTACATGAGAGAGCATATGGAGTTGGTGTATACACTCCAAAACAGAGTAGAATAGGGCATTGTATATTTTTTCTGACAGATTATATTTATAGTAATTTTATTTTTAACATTGGGGTGCCTAAATAATATTTGGATTTTTTCGATTCGGGTAAAATTTGAATTTCTGTATGTTACATTAGAGAGCACACTGAGTTGGTGTATGTACTCCAAAAGAGAGTTCAATAGGTCATTGTATATTTTTTCTAAGAGACTATATTCAGAGCCATTTTCTTTTAACTTTCGGGCGCCTAGATAGTATTTAGATTTTTTTCAATTCACGTAAAATTAGAATTTCGGTATATTTCATGAGAGAGCATACTGAGTTGGTGTATATACTACAAAACAGAGTAGGAAAAGGCATTGTATATTTTTTCTAACAGACTATTCAGAGCCGTTTTCTTTTAACACTTGGGCGCCTAGATATTTTTTAGGTTTTTTTCGATTCGTGTAAAATAAGAATTTTTGTATTTTACATGAGAGAACATATTGAGTTGGTGAATAAACTCCAAAACAGAGTACAATAGGGCATTGTATATTTTTTCTGACAGAGTTTATTCAGAGAAATTTTCTTTTTAACATTGTGGTGCCTAGATTATATTTATATTTTTTCGATTCGTGTAAAATTAGAATTTCCGTATTTTACAAGAGACAGCATACTTAGTTGGTGTATATACTCCAAGACAGTGTAGAATAAGGCATTGTATATTTTTTCTTACAGACAATATTCAGAGCCATTTTCTTTTAACCTCGGGGCACCTAGATATTATTTAGATTTCTTGTATTTGCGTAAAAATTTGTATTTCGGTATTTTACATGAGAGAGCATATTGATTTGGTGTATATACTCCAAAACAGAGTAGAAAAGGGCATTGTATACTTTTTCTGACAGATTATATTCAGAGGACTTTTGCTTTTAACATTGGGGTGCCTAGATAATATTTAGATTTTTTTTTCATTCGGTTAAATATAAAATTTCTCTATTTTACATGAGAGAGCATATGGAGTTGGTGTATATACTCCAAAACAGAGTAGAATTGGGCATTTTATATTTTTTCTAACAGACTATATTCAGAGCAATTTTGTTTTTAACATTGGGGTGCCTAGATAATATTTAGATTTTTTTCAATTCACGTAAAATTAGAATTTTGGTATTTTACATGAGAGAGCATACTGAGTTGGTGTATATACTCCAAAAGAAAGTAGAATAAGGCATTGTTTATTTTCTCTAACAGACTATATTCAGAGCCATTTTCTTTTAACTATGGGGCACCTAGATATTATTAAGATTTGTTTCGATTCGTGTAAAATTAGAATTTCGGTATTTTACATGAGAGAGCATACTGAGTTGGTGTATATACTACAAAACAGAGAAGAAAAGGGCTTTGTGTATTTTTTCTGACAGATTATATTCTGAGCGATTTTGTTTTTAACATTGGGGTGCGTAGATAATATTTAGATTTTTTTCAATTCACGTAAAATTAGAATTTCGGTATTTTACATGAGAGAGCATGCTGAGTTGGTGTATATACTCCAAAAGAAAGTAGAATAAGGCATTGTTTATTTTCTCTAACAGACTATATTCAGAGCCATTTTCTTTTAACTATGGGGCACCTAGATATTATTAAGATTTTTTTCTATTCGTGTAAAATTAGAATTTCGGTATTTTACATGAGAGAGCATACTGAGTTGGTGTATATACTACAAAACAGAGAAGAAAAGTTCTTTGTGTATTTTTTCTGACAGATTATATTCTGAGCGATTTTGTTTTTAACATTGGGGTGCGTAGATAATATTTAGATTTTTTTCAATTCACGTAAAATTAGAATTTCGGTATTTTACATGAGAGAGCATGCTGAGTTGGTGTATATACTCCAAAAGAAAGTAGAATAAGGCATTGTTTATTTTCTCTAACAGACTATATTCAGAGCCATTTTTTTTTTAACTTTCGGGCGCATAGATATTTAGATTTTTATCGATTTGCGTAAAATTAGAATTTCGGTATTTTACAAGAGAGAGCATATTGAGTTGGTGTATATACTCCAAAACAGAGTAGAAAAGGGCATTGTGTATTTTTACTGACAGATTATATTCAGAGAAATTTTGCTTTTAACATTGGGGTGTCTAGATAATATTTAGATTTGTTTTGATTAATGTAAAATTAGAATTTCTGTATTTTACATGAGAGAGCATATGGAGATGGTGTATATACTTCAAAACAGAGTACAATAGGGCATTGTATATTTTTTCTGACAGATTTTATTCAGAGCAATTATCTTTTCAAAAATTGGGGTACCTAGATAATGTTTAGGTTTTTTTGATTCGCGTAAAATTAAAATTTCGGTATTTTTCATGACAGAGCATACCTAGTTGGCGTATATACTCCAAAACAGAGTAGAATAAGGCATTGTATATTTTTTCTAACAAACTATAATCAGAGCCATTTTCTTTTAACTTTGGGGCGCCTAGATATTATTTAGATTTTTCTATTTGCGTAAAATTAGAATTTCGCTATTTTACGTGAGAGAGCATATGGAGTTGGTGTATATACTCAATAACAGAGTAGAATAGGGCATTGTATATTTTTTCTGACAGGCTATACTCAGAGCAATTTTTTTTCTAACATTTGGGTGCCAAGAGAATATTTAGATTTTTTTTGATTCGCTTAAATATACAATTTCTGTATTTTACATGAGCGAGCATATGAATTTGGTTTATATATTCAAAAACAGAGTAGAATTGGACAACTAATTTTTTCTCTGACAGATTATATTCAGAGCAATTTTTTTTTAATATTGGGGTGCCTAGATAATATTTAGATTTTTCCGATATGGGTAAAATTAGAATTTCGGTATTTTACATGAGAGAGCATACTGAGTTGGTGTATATACTCCAAAACAGAGTACAATAGGGCATTGTATATTTTTTCTGATAGATTATACTCAGAGCAATTTTGTTTTTAACATTGGGGTGCCTAGATAATATTTAAATTTATTTTGATTCGCTTAAATATAGAATTTTTGTATTTTACAGGAGAGAGCTTATGGAGTACGTGTATATACTTTAAAACAGAGTAGAATAGGGCATTTTATATTTTTTCTGACAGATTATATTCATAGCAATTTTGTTTTCAATATGGGTGCCTAGATAATATTTAGAATTTTTGATTCGGGTAAAATTAGAATTTCGTTATTTTACATGAGAGAGCATACTGAGTTGGTGTATATACTGTAAAACAGAGGAGAATAAGGCATTGTATATTTTTTCTAACAGACTATTTTCAGAGCCATTTTCGTTTAACTTTTGGGCGCCTAGATATTATTAAGATTTTTTTCGATTCGCGTTAAATTAGAATTTCAGTATTGTACATGAGAAAGCATATGGAGTTGGTGTATATACTCAAAAACAGAGTAGCAAAAACATTGTATATTTTTTCTAACAGATTATATTCAGAGCAATTTTGCTTTTAACATTGGGGTGACTAGATACTATGAGATTTTTTTCAATTCACGTAAATTTAGAATTTGGGTATTTTAAATGAGAGAGAATACTGACTGGTGTATATACTCCAAAACAGAGTAGAATAATGCATTCTTTATTTTTTCTAACAGACTATATTCAGAGCCATTATTCTTTATCTTAGAAGATCCTAGATATTATTTAGATATTTTTCGATTAGTGCAAAATTGGAATTTCGGTATTTTACATGAGAGAGCATAATGAGTTGGAGTATATACTTCAAAACAGAGTAGAAAAAGGCATTGTATATATTTTCTGACAGGTTCTATTCAGAGCAATTTTGCTATTAACATTCTGGTGCCTAGATAATATTTAGATATTTTTCGTTTCACGTATAATTTGAATATAGGTATTTTACATGAGAGAGCACACTGAGTTGGTGTATATACCAAAACAGAGTAGAATAAGGCACTGTATATTTTTTTTAACAGACTATATTCAGAGCCATTTTTTTTTACCTTTCCGGCACCTAAATATTTTTTAGAATTTTTCGATTCACGTAAAATAAGAATTTCGGTATTTTACATGAGAGAGCATATGGAGTTGGTTTATATACTCCAAAACAAAGTAGAAAAGGGCATTTTATATTTCTTCTGACCGATTATATTCAGAGCAATTTTGCTTTTAACATTGGGGTGTCTAGATAATAAGTAGATTTTTTCGATTCGCTTAAATATAGAATTTCGGTATGTTACATGAGAGAGCATACTTAGTTAATTTATATACTCCAAAACAGAGTAGAATAGGGCATTGTACATTTCTTCTGACAGATTTTATTCAGAGCAATTTTCTTTTTAACATTAGGGTGCCTAGATAATATTTAGATTTTATTAATTCGGGTAAAATTTGAATTTCTGTATTTTACATGAGAGAGCAAATGGAGTTGGTGTATATACTCCAAAACAAAGTAGGAAACGGCATTGTATATTTTTTCTCACCGTTTATATTCAGAGCAATTTTGCTTTTTACATTGGGGTGCCTAGATAATATTTAGATTTTTTTCAATTCGGTTAAATATAGAATTTCTGTATTTTACAGGAGAGAGCACATGGAGTTGGTGTATATACTCCAAAACAGAGTAGAGAAAGGCATTGTATATTTTTTCTGACGGATTATATTCAGAGTAATTTTGCTTTTAACATTGGGGTGCCTAGATAATATATAGATTTTTTTCGATTCGCTTAATTATAGAATTTCTGTATTTTACATGAGAGAGAATATGTAGTTGGTGTATATACTCCAAAACAGAGTAGAATAGTGCATTGTATATTTTTCCTGACAGATTATATTCGGAGCAATTTTTTTTTTAACATTGGGGTGCCTAGATAATATTCCGATTTTTTTTTATTTACGTAAAATTAGAATTTTTGTATATTTCATGAGAGAGCACACTGAGTTGGTGTATATAGTCCAAAAGAGAGTAGAATAAGGCATTGTATATTTTTTGTAACAGACTATATTCAAAGCCATTTTCTTTTAACTTTGGGGCGCCTAGATAATATATAGATTTTTCTCGATTTGCATAGAATTAGAATTTTGGTATTTTACATGAGAGAGCATATTCAGTTGGTATATATACTCCAAAACAGAGTACAATACGGCATTGTATATTTTTTCTGAAAGATTATATTGAGAGCAATTTTCCTTTTAACATTGTGGTGCCTAGATAACATTTAGATTCTTTTCGATTAACGTAAATTTAGAATTTCGCTATTTTACATAATAGAGCATACTGAGTTGGTGTATATACTCAAAAGCAGAGTAGAATAGATCATTGTATATTTTTCGTGACAGAATATATTCAGAGCATTTTTGTTTTTAACATTGGGGTGCCTAGATAATAATTAGATTTTTTTCGATTCAAGTAAATTTATAATTTCAGTATTTTTCATGAGAGAGCATATTGAGTTGGTGTATATACTCCCAAACAGAGTAGAAGAGGGCATTGTATATTTTTTCTGACAGATATATTTAGAACTATTTTGCTTTTAACATTGGAGTGCCTAGACAATACTGAGATTTTTTCGATTCACGTAAAATTAGAATTTCTGTATTTTACATGGGAGAGCATATGGAATTGGTGTATATACTCAAAAACAGAGTAGAATAGGGCATTGTATATTTTTTTCTGAGAGATTATAATCACAGAAATTTTGTTTTTCACATTGGGGTTCCTAGATAATATTCAGATTTTTTCGATTCACGTAAAATTAGAATTTCGGTATTTTACATGTGTGAGCATACTGAGTTGGTTTATATACTCCAAAACAGAGTAGAATAAGGCATTGTATGTTTTTTCTAACAGACTATATTCAGAAAAATTTTGTTTTAACTTTGGGGCACCTTGATATCATTTAGATTATTTTTGATTCGCGTAAATTTTGAATTTAGGTATTTTATGTGTGAGATCATATTGAGTTGGTGTATATACTTCAAAACAGAATAGAATAGGACATTGTATATTTTTTCTGACAAATTATAATCACAGAAATTTTGTTTTTAACATTGGCGTGCCTAGATAATTTTTTCATTTTTTCGATTCACGTAAAATTAGAATTTCTGTATTTTACATGAGAGAGCATAGTGAGTTGGAGTATACACTCCAAAAAAGAGTAGAATAAGGCATTGTATATTTTTCCTAACAGACTATATTCAGAGCCATTTTCTTTTAACTTTGAATCGCCTAGATATTATTTAGATTTTTTTCGATTTGCGTAAAATTAGAATTTCGGTATTTTACACGAGAGAGCATATTGAGTTGGTGTATATACTCCAAAAAAGAGTAGAAAAGGGCATTGTAAATTTTCTCTGACAAATTATATTAAGAGCAATTTTGCTTTTAACATTGGGGTGCCTAGATAATACTTAGATTTTTTTTGATTCGCTTAAATGTAGAATTTCTACATTTTACAAGAGAGCATATGGAGTTGGTGTATGTACTCCAAAACAGAGTAGAATAGGGCATCGTTTATTTTTTCTGACAGATTATATTCAGAGCAATTTTGTTTTTAACCTTGGGGTGGCTAGATAATATTTAGATTTTTTCGATCAGAGTAAAATTAGAATTTCGGTATTTTGCATGAGAGAGCATACTTAGTTGGTATATATACTCCAAAATTAAGTAGAATAAGGCATTGTATAATTTTTCTAACAAACTATATTCAGAGCCATTTTTTTTTAATTTTGCAGAGCCTAGATATTATTTAGATTTTTTCGATTTGGTTAAAATTAGAATTTCTGTATTTTACATAAGAGAGCATACTGAGTTGGTGTATATACTCCAAAACAGAGTAGAATAAGGCATTGTATATTTTTTCTAAGAGACTATATTCAGACCCATTTTCTTTTAACTTTGGGGCGCCAAGATATTATTTAGAACTTTTTCGATTCGCAAAAAATTAGAATTTTTGTATTTTACATGAGAGAGCTTATTGAGTTGGTGTATATACAGAAAAACAAAGTAGAAAAAGGCATTGTATATTTTTTCTGACAGATTATATTCAAAGCAATTTTGCTTTTAACATTGGGGTGCCTAGATAATATTTAGTTTTTTTTCGATTCGCTTAAACATAGAATTTCTGTATTTTACATGAGAGAGCATATGGAGTGTGTGTATATACTCCAAAAAAGTGTAGAATAGGGCATTGTATATTTCTTCTGACAGGTTATATTCAGAGCAAGTTTGTTTTTAACATTGGGGTGACTAGATAATATTTAGATTTTTTCGTTTGGGGTAAAATTAGAATTTCTGTATTTTACATGAGAGAGCATACTGAGTTGGTGTATATACTCCAAAACAAAGTAGAATACGTCATTGTATATTTTTTCTAACAGACTATATTAAGAGCCATTTTTTTTACCTCTGTGGCACCTAGATATTATTTAGATTTTTATTGATTCAAATAAAATTAGAATTTCAGTATTTTACCAGAGATAGCATATTTAGTTGGTGTATATACCTAAAAGCTGACTAGAATAGGGCATTGTCTATTTTTTCTGACAGATTATATTCAGTGCCATTTTTTTTAACATTGTGGTGCCTAGATAATATTTAGATTTTTTCGATTCGCTTCAATATATAATTTCTGTATTTTACATGAGAGAGCATATGGGGTTGGTGTATATACTCCAAATCAGAGTAGAATAGGGCATTGTATATTTTTTCTGACAGATTATATTCAGAGAAATTTTGTTATAACATTGGGGTATCTAGATAATATTCATATTTTTCGATTCACGTAAAATTAGAATTTTGGTATTTTACATGAGAGAGCATTCTGAGTTGGTGTATATACTCCAAAACTGAGTAGAATAAGGCGTTGTATATTTTCTCTAACAAACTATATTCAGAGCCATTTTCGTTAAACTTTGGGGCGCCTAGATATTAATTAGATGTTTTTCGGTTCACGTAAATTTACAACTTCGGTATTTTACATGAGAGAGCACATTGAGTTGGTGTATATACTACAAAACAGAGTAGAAAAGGGCATTGTATATATTTTCTGACAGCCTATATTAAGAGCAATTTTGCTTTTAACATTGGGAGGCCTGGATAATATTTAGATTTATTTCGATTCTCTTAAATATAGAATTTCTGTGTTTTAGAGGAGAGAGCATATGGAGTTGGTGTATATACTCCAAAACAGAGTAGAATAGAGCATTGTATATTTATTCTGACAGATTATATTCAGAGCAATTTTGTTTTTAACATTGGGGTGCCTAGATAATATTTAGATTTTTTCGATTCACGTAAAATAAAAATTTCAGTATTTTTCATGAGAGAGTATAATGAATTGGTGTATATACTGCAAAACAGCGTAGAATAGGGCATTGTATATTCTTTCTGAGAAATTATATTCAGAGCAATTTTGCTGTTAATATTGTGGTGCCTAGATTATATTTATATTTTGTTCTATTTGCGTAATATTTGAATTTATTTTACATGGGAGAGCATATTGAGTTTGTATATACAACAAAACAGAGTAGAAAAGGGCATTGTATATTTTTCTGACTGATTATGTTCTGAGCAATTTTGCTTTTAACATTGCGGTGCCTAGATGATATTTAGATTTATTTTCAATTCTCTTCAATATAAAATTTCTGTATTTTACGTGAGGGAGCATATGGAGTGGGTGTATATACTCCAAAACAGTGTAGAATAGGGCATTGTATATTTTTCTGACAGATTGTACTCAGAACAATTTTGTTTTTAACATTGGGGTGCCTATATAATATTTAGATATTTTCGATATGGGTAAAATTAGAATTTCTGTATTTTATATGAGAGAGCATACTGAGTTTGTGTATATACTCCAAAACAGAGTAGAATAAGGCATTGTATATTTTTTCTAACAGACTATATTCAGAGCAATTTTCTTTTAACTTTGGGGCGCCTAGGTATTATTTAGATTTTTTTCGTTTCAAGTAAAATTAGAATTTTGGTATTTTACATGAGAGAGCATATTGAGTTGGTGTATATACTTTATAACAGAGTAGAAATGCGCATTGTATATTTTTTATGACAGATTATATTCAGAGCAATTGTTCTTTCAAAATTGGGGAGCCTAGATAATATTTAGATTGTTTTCGATTCACGTAAAATTAGAATGTCTATATTTTACATCAGAGAGCATACTGAGTCGGTATATATACTCCAAAACAGAGTACAATAAGGCATTTTATATTTTTTCTTTCAGACTATATTCAGAGCCATTTTATTTTATCTTTGGGGCGCCAAGATATTATTTAGATTTTTTTTGAATTCGTGTAATATTAAAATATCGGTATTTTACATGAGAGAGCATATTGAGTTGGTGTATATACTCCAAAACAAAGTAGAATAGAGCATTGTATATTTTTTCTGACAGATTATATTCAGAGCAATTTTGCTTTTAACATTGGGGTGCCTAGATAATATTTAGATTATTATCGATTCAAGTAAACTTAGAATTTTTGTATTTTACTTGAGAGAGAATACTGAGATTGTGTATATACTCCAAAAGAGTAGAAGAGGGCATTGTATATTTCTTCTTACAGATTATATTTAGAGAAACTTTGCTTTTAACATTGGGTTGCCTAGATAATATTTAGATGTCATTTGATTAACGTAAATTTAGAATTTCTGTATTTTACATGAGAGAGCATATTGAGTTGGTGTATATACTCCAAAACAGGGTAGAAAAGGTCACTGTATCTTTTTTCTCACAGATTATATTCAGATCCATTTTCTTTCAACATTGGGGTGCCTAGGTAATATTTAGATTTTTTTCGATTCACGTGTATATAGAATTTCGGTATTTTACACGAGAGAGCATATTGGGTTGGTGTATATACTCCAAAAGACGGTAGAAAAGGGCATTGTAGATTCTTTCTGAAAGATTATATTCAGAGAAATTTTGCGTTCAACACTGGGGTGGCCTAGATGATATTTCGATTTTTTTCAGGTCGTGTGAAATTAGAGTTTCGGTATTTTACATGAGAAAGCATATTGAGTTGGTGTATATACTCCAAAACAGAGTAGAAAAGTGCATTGGGTATATTCTCTGACAGATTATGTTCAGAGTAATTTTGCTTTAAATCTTGGGGTTCGTAGATAATATTTAGATTTTTTTCGATTTGCGTCAAATTAGAATTTCGGTATTTTATATGAGAGAGCATATTGAGTTGGTTTATATACACGAACACCCAGTAAAAAAGGGCATTGTATATTTTTTCTGATAGACTATATTAAGAGAAATTTTGCTTTTAACATTGGGGTGCCTGGATAATATTTATATTATTTTCGATTCACGTAAAATTAGAATTTTGTTATTTTACATGAGAGATCATATTGAATTGGTGTATATACTCCAAAACAGAGTAGAATACGGCATTGTATATATTTTCTGAAAGATTATATTCGGAGAAATTTTGCTTTTAACATTGGGGTGCCTAGATAATATTTAGATTTTTTTTGATTTGCATAAAATTAGAATTTCTCCATTTTACATGAAAGAGCATATTGAGTTGGTGTATATACTCCAAAACAAAGTAGAAAAGGGCATGGTGTATTTTTTCTGACAGATTATATTCAGAGCAATGTTGCTTTTAACACTGAAGTGCCTAGATAATATTTAGATTTATTTCGATTCACGTAAACTTACAATTTCGGTATTTTATATAAGAGAGCATATTCAGTTTGTGTATATACTCCAAAAAAAAACTAGAAAAGGGCATTGTATATTTTTTCCAACAGACTATATTTGGAGCAATTTTCTTCTAACATTGAAGTGTCTAGGTAATATTTAGATTTTTTTCGATTCACGTAAAATTAGAATTTCGGTATTTTACATGAGAGAGAATATTGAGTTGGTGTATATACTCCAAAAAAGAGTCGAAAAGGGCATTCTATTTTTTTCTGACAGATGATATTCAGAGAAATTTTGATTTTAACATTGGGGTGCCTAGATAATATTTAGGTTTTTTCCATTTGCATAAATTTAGAATTTCTGTATTTTACATGAGAGAGCATATTGTGTTGGTGAATATACTCCAAAACAGAGTAGACAAGGACATTGTATATTTTTTCTGACAGAGTCTATTCAGAGCAATTTTGCTGTTAACACTGGGGTGCCTAGATAATCCTTAGATTTTTTTGATTCCTGTAAAATTAGAATTTCGTTCGGTATTATACAGCAGAGAGCATATTGAATTCGTGTATATACTCCAAAACAAAGTAGAAAGGGGCATTGTATATTTTTTCTGACTGATTATATTCAGAGCAATTTTGCTTTTAACATTGGGGTGCCTAGATAATATTTAGATTTTTTTAGATTCACATAAAATTGGAATTTCGGTATTTTACATAGGAGAGAATATTGAGTGGGTGAATATACTCCAGAACAGATTAGAAAAGGGCATGCTATATTTTTGCTTTCAGATTATATTCAGAGCAATTTTGCTTTTAACAGTGGGGTGCCTAGATTATATTTACGTTATTTTCGATTCACGTAAAATTAAAATTTTAGTATTTTTCATGAGAGAGAATAATGAATTGGTGTATATACTGCAAAACAGATTAGAATAGGGCATTGTGTATTTTTTCTGACAAATTATATTCAGAGCAATTTTGCTGTTAATATTGTGGTGCCTAGATTATATTTAGATTTTTTTCGATTTGAATAATATTTGAATTTATTTTACATTGGAGAGAATATTGAGTTGGTGTATATACTTCAAAACAGAGTAGAAAAGGGCATTGTATTTTTTTCCTGACAGATTATATTCAGAGCAATTTTGCTTTTAACATTGGGGTGCCTAAATAATATTTAGATTTTTGTTGATTTGCATAAATTTAGAATTTCTTTATTTTACATGAGAGAGCATATTGAGTTGGTGTATATACTCCAAAACAGAGTAGAAAAGGGCATTGTATACTTTTTCTGACAGATTATATTCAGAGCAATTTTGATTTTAACATTGGGGTGCTTAGATAATATTTAGACTTTTTTCGATTCGCGTAAAATTAGAAGTTCGGTATTTTACATAAGAGAGCATATTGAGTTGGTGTATATACTCCAAAACAGAATAGACAAGGGCATTGTATATTTTTTCTGACAAACTATATTCAGAGAAATTGTGCTTTCAACATTGGGGTGCCTAGATAATATTTAGATTATTTTCAATTCACGTATAATTAGAATTTCGGTATTTTACATGAGAGAGCGTATTGAGTTGCTGTATATACTCCAAAACATGGTAGTAAACAGCATTGTATATTTTTACTGAGAGATTATATTCAGAGCAATTTTACTTTTAGTATTGGGGTGCCTAGATAATATTTATATTATTTTCGATTCGCGTAAGTTTCGAATTTCGGTATTTTACATGGGAGAGCATATTAAGTATGTGTATATACTCCAAAACAGGGTAGAAAACGGCATTGTATATTTTCTCTGACACACTATATTCAGAGCAATTTTTATTTTAACATTGAAGTGCTTAGATAATATTTAGATTTTTTTCAATTTGCTTAAATATAGAATTGTTGTATTTTACATGAAAGAGCATACTGAGTTGGTGTATATACTCCAAAACGAGTAGAATAAGGCATTGTATATTTTCTGTAACAGACCATATTTAGAGCCATTTTCTTTTAACTTTGTGGGGCCTAGATATTGTTTAGATTTTTTTCGAATCACGTAAAATTAGAATTTCGGTATTTTAAATGAAAGAGCATATTGAGTTGGTGTATATACTCCAAAACAGAGTAGAAAAGGGCATTGTATATTTTTTCTGACAGATTATATTCAGAGCAATTTTGCTTTTATTATTCAGGTGCCTAGATAATATTTAGATTTTTTCGATTCTGGAAAAATTAAAATTTCTGTATTTTATATTAGAGAGCACACTGAGTTGGTGTATATACTCGAAAACAGAGTAGAATAAGGCATTGTATGTTTTTTCTAACAGACTATATTCAGAGCCGTTATCTTTTAACTTTGGGGCCTCTATTTATTATTCAGATTTTTTTCGATTCACGTAAAATTAGAATTTCGGTATTTTACAGTAGAGAGCATATTTAGTTTGCGTATACACTTTAAAACAAAGTAGAAGAAAACATTGTAAATTTTTATATGACAGATTAAATTCAGAGCAATTTTGCTTTTAACATTGGGGTGCCTAGATAACATTTAGATTTTTTTCCATTTGCTTAAATATAGAATTTCTCTATTTTACATGAGAGAGCATATGGAGTTGGTGTATATACCCTAATAATGAATAGAATAGGGCATTGTATATTTTTTCTGAGAGATTATATTTAGAGCAATTTTGTTTTTAACATTGGGGTGCCTAGATAATATTTAGAATTTTTTCAATTCGCTGAAATATAGAATTTTTGTATTTTACAAGAGAGAGCATATGGAGTTGGTGTATATACTCCAAAACAGAGTAGAATAGGGCATTGTATATTTTTTATCCCAGACTATATTCAGAGCTATTTTATTTTTGACATTGTGGTGCCTAGATAATAATTAGAGTTTTTCGATATAATAGAAATTAGAATTTCTCTATTTTATATGAGAGAGCATACTGAGTTGGTGTATATACTCGAAAACAGAGTAGAATAAGGCATTGTATATTTTTTCTAACAGACTATATTCAGAGCCATGATCTTTTAACTTTGGGGCGCCTATTTATTATTTATATTTTCTTCGATTCATGTAAAATTAGAATTTCGGTATTTTACATGAGAGGCCACACTGAGTTGGTGTATATACTCCAAAACAGAGTATAATAGGGCATTGTATCTTTATTCTGACAGATTATATTCAGAGAAATTTTGCTTTAACATTGGGGTGCCTAGATAATATTTAGATTTTTTTCGTTTCGCTTAAATATAGAATTTCTGTATTTTACATGAGAGAGCATATGGAGTTGGTGTATATACTCCAAAACAGAGTACAAAAGGGTATTGTATGTATATTCTGACATATTATATTCAGACAAATTTTGCTTTTAACATTGGGGTGCCTAGATAATATTTAGATTGCTTTCGATTCGCTTAAATATAAAATTTCTGTATTTTACATGAAAGAGCATATGGAGTTGGTGTATATACTCCTAAACAGAGTAGAATAGCACATTGTATATTTTGTCTGACAGATTATATTAAGAGCAATTTTGTTTTTAACATTGGGGTGCCTAGATAATATTTATAATTTTTCGATTTGGGTAAAATTTGAATTTCTGTATTTTGCATTGGACAGCAGACTGAGTTGTTGTATATACTCCACAATTGTAAAATAAGGCATTGCATATTTTTTCTAACAGACTATATTCACAGCCATTTTCTTTTAACTTTGGGGCGCCTAGATATTATTTAGATTTTTTTCGATTCCCGTAAAATTAGAATTTCTGTATTTTACATGAGGGAGCATATTGAGTTGGTGTATATACTCCAAAACAGAGTAGAATAAGGCATTGTATGTTTGTTCTAACAGACTATATTCACAGCCATTTTCTTTTAACTTTGATTCTCCTAGACATTATTAACATTTTTCTCGATTCCTGTAAAATTAGAATTTCGGTATTTTACATGAGAGAGCTTATTGAGTTGTTGTATATACTGCTAAACAAAGTAGAAAAGGGCGTTGTATATTTTTTCTGACGGATTATATTCAGATCCATTTTTCTTTTAACATTGGGGTGCCTAGATAATTCGATTTATTTGAATTCACCTAAAATTAGAATTTCGGTATTTTACATAAGAGAGCATATTGAGTTGTTGTATATATTACAAAACAAAGTAGAAAATGACATTTTATATTTTTTTTGACAGATTATATTCAGAGCAATTTTGCTTTTACCATTAGGGTGCCTAGATGATATTTAGATTTTTTTCGGTTCGCTTAAATATAGAAATTCTGTATTTTACATGAGAGATCTTATGGAGTTGGTGTATATACTCCAAAACAGAGTAGAATAGGGCATTGTATATTTTTTCTGACAGACAATATTCAGAGTAATTTTGTTTTTAACATTGGGGTGCCTAGATAATATTTAGATTTTTTCGATTCAGGTAAAATTAGAATTTCTCTATTTTACATGAGAGAGCACACTGAGTTGGTGTATATAATACAAAATAGAGAAGAAAAGGGAATTGTATATTTTTTTCTGACAGATTATATTCAGAGCAATTTTGCTTTAAACATTGGGGTGCCTAGATAATATTTAGATTTTTTCGATTCAGGTAAAATTAGAATTTCTGTATTTTACATGAGAGAGCATACTGAGTTGGTGTATATACTACAAAACAGAGTAGAAATAGGCATTGTATGTTTTTTCTAACAGACTATATTCTGAGCCATTATCTTATAACTCTGGGGCGCCTATATAATATTTAGATTTTCTTCATTTCGGGTAAAATTAGAATTTCGGTATTTTACATGAGAGAGCATATTGAGTTGGTGTATATACTACAAAACCGAGTAGAAAAGGGCATATTATATTTTTTCTGACAGATTATATTCAGAGAAATTTTGCTTTTAACATTGGGGTGCCTAGATAACATTTAGATTTTTTTTGATTCGCTTCAATATTGAATTTCTGTATTTTATATGAAAGAGCATATGGAGTTGTTGTATACACTTTAAAACAGATTAGAAAAGGGCATTCTATATTTTCTCTCACAGATTATATTCAGAGAAATTTTGTTTTTAACATTGTGGTGCCTAGATAATATTTAGATTTTTTCGATTTGGGTAAAATTAGAATTTCAGTATTTTACATGAGAGAGCATACTGAGTTGGTGTATATACTCCAAAACAGAGTAGAATAAGGCATTGTATATTATTTCTAACGGAGTATATTCACAGCAATTTTCTTTTATCTTTGGGGTGTGTAGATATTATTTAGATTTTTTTCGATTCACGTAAAATTAGAAATTCGGTGTTTTACATGAGAGAGCATACTGAGTTGGTGTTTATACTACAAAACAGAGAAGAATAAGGCATTTTATTTTTTTCTGACATATTATATTCAGAGCAATTTTTCTTTTAACATTGGGGTGCCTAGATAATATTTAGATTTTTTTTGATTCGCTTAAATATTGAATTTCTATATTTTACATGAGAGAGCATATGGACTTGGTGTATATATTCCAAAACAGAGTAGAATAGGGCATTGTATATTTTTCCTGACAGATTATATTCAGGGCAATTTTGTTTTAAACATTGGGGTGCCTAGGTAATATTTGGATTTTTTCGATTCGTGTAAAATTACCATTTCGGAATTTACATGAGAGAGCATACTGAGTTGGTTTATATACTCCAAAACACAGTAGAATAAGGCATTGTATATTTTTTCAAACAGACTATATACAGAGCCATTTTGTTTTAACTTTGGGGCGACTAGATATTAGTTAGATTTTTTTGGATTCGCATAAAATTAGAATTTCGTAATTTTACATGAGACAGCATATTGAATTGTTGTGTATACTCCTAAACAAAGTAGAAAAGGGCATTGTATATTTCTTCTGACAGATTATATTCAGAGCAATTTTGTTTTTAACCTTGGGGTGCCTAGATAATATTTAGATTTTTTTTCAATTCACTTAAATATAGAATTTTTGTATTTTTCATGAGAAAGCATATGGAGTCGGTGTATATACTCCAAAACAGAGTAGAATAGGGCATTGTATAATTTTTATGACAGATTATATTCATAGTAATTTTGTTTTTAACATTGTGGTGCCTAGATAATATTTAGAATTTTTCGATTTGTGTAAAATTAGAATTTCGGTATTTTACATGAGAGAGCATACTGAGTTGGTGTATATACTCCAAAACAGAGTAGAATAAGGCACTGTATATTTTTTCTAACAGACTAAATTCATAGCCATTTTCTTTTAACTTTGGGGCGCCAAGATATTATTTAGATTTGTTTCAATTCGCATAAAATAAGAATTTTGGTATTTTACATGAGAGAGCATATTGAGTTGGTGTATATACTCCAAAACAGAGTAGAATAGGGCATTGTATATTTTTTATGACAGATTGTATTCAGAGCAATTTTGTTTTTAACATTGGGGTGCCTAGATATTATTTAGATTTTTTCGATTCGCATAAATATAGAATTTCTGTATTTTAAATGAGAGAGCATATGGAGTTGGTGTATATACTTGAAAACAGAGTAGAATAGGGCATTGTATATTTTTTCTGACAGAATATATTCACAGCAATTTTGTTTCTAACATTGGGGTCCCTAGATAATATTTAGATTTTTTCGATTCGGATAAAATTAGAATTTCTGTATTTTACATGAGAGAGCATACTAAGTTGGTGAATATACTGCAAAAGAGAGTAGAATAAGGCATTGTATATTGTTTCTAAGAGACTATATTGAGAGGCATTTTTTTTTAACTTTGGGGTGCCTAGATATTATTTAGATTTGTTTCGATTCGCATAAAATTAGAATTTCGGTATTTTACATGAGAGAGTATATTGAGTTGGTGTATATACTCCAAAACAGAATAGAAAAGGCCGTTGTATATTTTCTCTGAAAGATTATATTAAGAACAATTTTGCTTTTAACATTGGGGTGCCCAGATAATATTTAGGTATTTTTCGATTCGCGTAAAATTAGAATTGCGGTATTTTACATTAGAGAGTAGACTGAGTTGGTTTATATACTCCAAAACACAGTAGAATAAAGCTTTGTATATTTTTTCTGACAGATTATATTCAGAGCAATTTTGCTTTTAACATTAGGGAGCCTAGATAATATTTAGATTTTTTTCGATTCACGTAAAATTAGATTTTCGGTATTTAACCTGAGAGAGCTTACTGAGTTCATGTATATACTCCAAAACAGAGTAGAAAAAAGCATTGTATATTTTTTCTAACAGATTATATTCAGAGCAATTTTGCTTTCAACATTGGAGAGCCTAGATAATATTTAGATTTTTTTCGATTCTCGTAAAATTTGATTTTCCGTATTTTGCCTGAGAGAGCATACTGAGTTGGTGTATATACTCGAAAACAGAGTAGAATACGGCATTGTATATTTTTTCTGACAGATTATATTCAGAGTAATTTTGTTTTTCACATTGGGGTGCCTATATAATATTTAGATTTTTTTCGATTCACGTAAATTTAGAATTTCAATATTTTACATGAGAGAGCATATGGAGTTGGTGTATATACTCCAAAACAGGGTAGAACAGGGTATTGTATATTTTTTTGACAGATTGTATTCACAGCAATTTTGTTGTTAACATTGCTGTGCCCAGATAATATTTAGATATGTTCGATTCGGGTAAAATTAGAATTTCGTTATTTTGCATGACAGAGCACACTTTGGTGGTGTATATACTACAAAACAGAGTAGAATAGGGCACTGTATATTTTCTCTGACAGATTATATTCAGAGCAATTTTTCTTTTAACATTGGGGTGCCTAGATAATATTTAGATTTTTTAGATTCTGGTAAAATTTGAATTTCTGTATTTTACATGAGAGAGCAAACTGAGTTGGTGTATATACTCCAAAACAGAGTAGAATAAGGCGTTGTATATTTTTTCTAAAAGACTATATTTAGATCCATTTTCTTTCAACATTGGGGTGCCTAGATAATATTTAGATTCTTTTCGATTCACGTGTATATAGAATATCGAAATGTTACATGAGAGAGCATATTGGGTTGGTGTATATACTCCAAAATAGAGTAGAAAAGGGCATTGTATATTTTTTATGAAAGATTATATTCAAACAATTTTGCTTTTAAGAATGGGGTGCCTAGATAATTTTTCAATTTTTTTTGGTTCGTGTAAAATTAGAATTTCGGTATTTTACATGGGAGAGCATATTGAGTTGGTGTATATACTCCAAAAGAGAGTAGAAAAGAACATTGGGTATATTCTCTGACTGATTATATTCAGAACAATTTGCTTTTAATCTTGGGGTGCCGAGATAATATTTAGATTTTTTTCTGTTCGTGTAAAATTAGAATTTTTGTATTTTATATAAGAGAGCATATTGAGTTTTTATATACACCAACACCGTGTAGAAAAGGGCATTGTGTATTTTTTCTGACAGACTATATTAAGATAAATTTTGTTTTTAACATTGGGGTGCCTAGATAATATTTAGGTATTTTTCGAATCACGTTAAATTAGAATTTCGGTATTTTACATGAGAGACCGTATTGAGTTGGTTTATATTATCCAAAACAAAGCAGAATAAGTCATTGTATAATTTTTATGACAGATTATATTCAGAGCAATTTTGCTTTTAACATTGGGGCACCCAGATAATATTTAGATTATTTTTGATTCGCATAAATTTAGAATTTTTGTATTTTACATGAGAGAGCATATCGAGTTAAGGTATATACTCCAAAACAGTGTAGAATAGGGCATTGTATTTTTTTTTCTGAAAGATTATATTCCGAGCAATTTTGCTTTTAACATTGGGGTGCCTAGTTAATATTTAGATTTTTTTCGATTTAGGTAAAATTAGAATTTTTGTATTTTACATGAGAGAGCATATTGTGTTGGTTTATATAGTCCAAAAAAGAGTAGAAAATGGCATTGTGTATTTTTTCTGACAGACTATATTCAGAGCAATTTTGCTTTTAACATTGGGATGAATAGATAATATTTAGATTTTTTTCGATACCCGTAAATTAGAATTGGTGTATTTTACATGACAGAGCGTATTTGTTGTATATACTCCAAAACAGAGTAGAAAAGTGCATTGTACATTTTTTCTGACACATTGTATTCAGAACAACTTTGCTTTTAACGTTGGGGTTCCTGGATAATATTTAGATTTCATTTGATTAGCGTAAATTTATAATTTTGGTATTTTACATGAGAGAGCATATTGAGTTGGTGTATATAGTCCAAAACAGAGTAGAAAATGGCATCGTATATTTTTTCTGACAGATCATATTCAGAGCAGTTTTGCTATTAACATTGGGGTGCCTAGATAATATTTATATTTTATTCGATTAGCGTCAATTTATAATTTCGGTATTTTACATGAGAGAGCATATTGAGTTGGTGTATATACTCCAATACAGAGTAGAAAAGGGCATTGTATATTTTTTATGACAGACTATATTCAGTAAAATTTTGCTTTTAACAGCGGGGAGCCTCAATAATATTTAGACATTTTTCATTTCGTGTAAAATTAGAATTTTGGTATTTTACGTGAGAGAGTATACTGAGTTGGTTTATATACTCCAAAACAAAGTAGAATAAGGCATTGTATATTTTTTTCTGACAGATTATATTCAGAGCCATTTTCTTTTAATTTTGGGATGCCTAGATAGTATTTGGATTTTTTTTGATTCGCGTAAATTTAGAATTTTGTTATTTTACATGAGAGAGCATATTGGGTTGGTGTATATACCGAAAACAGAGTAGAAAAGGGCATTGTATATTATTTCTGAAAGATTATATTCAGAGCAATTTTGTTTTTAACATTGGGGTTCCTAGACAGTATTTAGATTTTCTTCGATTCCCGTAAACTTAGAATTTTGGTATTTTACATGAGAGAGCATATTAAGTTGGTGTATATACTCCAAAACAGAGTAGAAAAGGGCATTGTATATATTATGTGACAGATTGTATTCAGAGTCATTTTCTTTTAATATTGGGGTGCTTAGATAATATTTACATTTTTGTCGATTCACGTATAATTAGAATTTCGGTATTTTATACGACAGAGCAGATTGACTTGGTGTATATACTTCAAAACAAAGTAGAAAAGGGCATTATATATTTTTTCTGACAGATTATATTCAGAGAAATTTTGTTTTTAACATTGGGGTGCCTAGATAATATTTAAATTTTTTTCGATTCACGTAAATTTAGAATTTCTGTATTTTACATGAGAGAGCATATTGAGTTGGTGTATATACTCCAAAACAGAGTAGAAAATAGGATTGTATATTTTTTCTGACAGATTATATTGAGAGCAATTTTTCTTTTAACATTGGGGTGCCTAGATAATATTTAGATTGTTTTCGATTTGCGTAAAATTAGAATTTCAGTATTTTACATGATAGAGCATATTGAGTTGGTGTATATACTCCAAAACAAAGTAGAATACGGCATTGTATATTTTTTCTGACAGATTATATTCAGAGGAATTTTGCTATTAACATTGGGGTGCTTAGATAATATTTAGAGTTTTTTCGATTCGGGTAAATTTAGAATTTCTGTATTTTACCTGGGATAGCATATTGAGTTGTTGTGTATACTCCAAAACAGAGTGGAAAATGGCATTGTATATTTTTTCTGAGAGATTATATTCAGAGCTATTTTGCTTTTAACCTTGAGTTGCCTAGATAATAGTTAGATTTTTTTCGACTCACGTAAAATTATAACTTCGGTATTTTACATGAGAGAGCATATTGAGTTGGTGTATATACTCCAAAACAGAGTAGAAAAAATCATTGTATATTATTTCTGACAGATTATATTTAGAGCAATTTTGCTTTTAACATTGGGGTTCCTAGATAATATTTAGATTTTTTTCGATTACCTTAAAATTAGCATTTCCGTATTTTACCTTAGAGAGCATATTTAATTGGTTTATATACTCCAAAACAGAGTAGAATAGGGCATTGTATATTATTTCTGACAGAATTTATCCAGAGCAATTTTACTTTTAACATTGTGGTGCCTAGATAATATTTAGATTTCTTTCGATACGCGTAAATTTGGAATTTCGGTATTTTACATGAGGAAGCATATTGAGTTGGTGTATATACTCCAAAACGGAGTAGAAAATGGCATTGTATATTATTTCTGACAGATTATATTCAGAGCCATTTTGTATTGACATTGGGGTGCCTAGATAATATTTAGATTGTTGTCGATTCACGTATAATTAGAATTTCTGTTTTTTACATGACACAGCATATTGACTTGGTTTATATACTCCACAGCAAAGTAGAAAAGGGGATTGTATATTTTTTCTGACAGATTATATTCAGAGCAATTTTGCTTTTAACATTGGGGTGCCTAGATAATATTTAGATTTTTTCGATTTGCGGAAATTTACACTTTCGGTATTTTACATGAGAGAGCATATTGAGTTTGTGTATATACTACAAAACAGAGTAGGAAAGGGTGTTGTATATGTTTTCTGACAGACTATATTCAGAGAAATATTGTTTTTAACATAGGGGTGCCTAGATAAAATTTGATTTTTTCGATTCACGTAAAATTAGAATTTCGGTATTTTAAATGAGAGAGCATACTGCGTTCGGGCATAGACTCCAAAACAGAGTATTATAGGACATTGTATTTTTTTACTAACAGACTATATTCGGAGCCATTTTCTTTTAACTTTGGGGTTCCTAGATATCATTTACATTTTTTCGATTCACATTAAATTAGAATTCTGTTATTTTACATGAGAGAGAATATTGAGTTGGTGTATTTATTCCAAAACAGAGTTAAAAGGCATTGTATATTTTTTCTGACAAATTATATTCAGAGCAATTTTGTTTTTTACATTGGGATGCCTAGATAATATTTAAATTTTTTTGATTCGCTTAATTATAGACTTTTTGTATTTTAAATGAGAGAGCGTATGGAGTTGTTGTATATACTCCAAAACAGAGTAGAATAAAGCATTGTATATTTTTTCTGACAGATTATATTCAGAGCAATTTTGTTTTTAACATTGGGGTGCCTAGATAATATTTAGATTTTTTCGTTTCGCGTAACATTAGAATTTCGGTATTTTACATGAGAGAGCATACTGAGTTGGTGTATATACTCCAAAACACAGTAGATTAAGGCATTGTATATTTTTTCTGACAGACTATATTCACAGCAATTTCGCTTTTATCATTGGGGTGCCTAAATAATATTTAGATTTTTTTCGCTTGGATTAAATATAGAATTTCTTTATTTTACATGAGAGAGCATATTGAATTGTTGTATATACTACAAAACAGAGTAGAATAAAGCATGGTATATTTTTTCTGAGAGATTATATTCAGAGCAATTTTGTTTTTAACATTGGGGTGCCTAGATATTATTTAGATTTTTTCGATTTGGGTAAAATTAGAATTTCGATATTTTATATGACAGAGCATACCGAGTTGGTGTGTATACTCCAAAAAAGAGTAGAAAAGAGCATTGTATATTTTTTCTGACATATATTCAGAGCAGTTTTTCTTTAAATATTGGGGTGCCGAGATAGTATTTAGATGTTTTTCAATTCGCTTAAATATAGAATTTCAGTATTTTACATTAGAGAACATATGGTGTAGGTGTACATACTCCAAAACAGGAGAGAATATGACATTGTATATTTTTTCTAACAGAATGTATTCAGAGAAATGTTGTTTTTAACATTGGGGTGCCTAGATAATTTTTAGATTTTTTCAATTCAGGTAAAATGAGAATTTCTGTATTTTACATGAGTGAGCATACTGAGTTGGTGAATATACTCTAAAACAGAGTAGAATAAGGCATTGTATATTTTTTCTAACAGACTATATTGAGAGCCCTTTTCTTTTATCTTCGGGACACCTAGATATTATTTAGATTTTTTTTCGATTCGCGTATAATTAGAATTTTGGTATTTTACATGAGAGAGTATATTGAGTTGATATATATACTCCATAACAGAGTAGAAAAGGGCATTGTATATTTTTTTCTGACAGATTATATTCAGATCAATTTTGTTTTTAACACTGGGGTGCCTAGATAATATTTAGATTTTTTTCAATTCGCTTATATATTGAATTTCGGTATTTTACATGAGAGAGGATACTGAGTTGGTGTATATACTCCAAAACAGAGTAGAATAAGGCATTGTATATTTTCTATAAAAGACTATTTTCAGAGTCATTTTATTTTAGATTTGGGGGCATAGATATTATTTAGATTTTTCTCGATTCCCGTAAAATTAGAATTACTCTATTTTACATGAGACAGTATATTGAGTTGGTGTTTATACTACATAACAGACTAGAAAAGGGCATTGTATATTTTTTCTGACAGATTATATTAAGAGCAATTTTGCTTCTAACATTGGGATGCCTAGATAATATTTAGATTTTTTCGATTTGGGTACAATTACAATTTCGGTATTTTACATGTGAGAGCATATGGAGTTGGTGTATATAATTTAAAACATAGTTGAATAGGGCATTGTATATTTTTCCTGACAGATTATATTCAGATCAATTTTGTTTTTAACATTGGGGTACCTAGATAATATTTAGATTTTTTTCGAATCACGTAAAGATAGAATTTGGGTATTTTACATGAGAGAGCCTATTGAGTTGGTGTATATACCCCAAAACAGAGTAGAATAAGGCATTGTATATTTTCTCTAACAGATTATATTCAGAGAAATTTTGCTTTTAACATTGAAGTGCCTAGATAATATTTAGATTTTTTTCAAATCACGTAAAATTAGAATTTTTTTATTTTACACGAGAGAGCCAATTGAGTTGGTGTATATACAACAAAACAGAGGAGAAAAGGGCATTGAATATTTTTTATGACAGATTATATTCTGAGGAATTTTGCTTTTAACATTGGGGTGCCTAGATAATATTTAGATTTTTTTCAATTAACGTAAAATTAGAATTTCTTTATTTTACATGAGAGAGCATACTGAGATGGTGTATATACTCCAAAATAAAGTAGAATAAGGCATTGTATATTTTTTCTAACAGACTATATTCAGAGCCATTTTCTTTTAACTTTGGGGTGCCTGGATATTATTTACATTTTTTTAGATTCGTGTAAAATTAGAATTCCTGTATTTTACGTGATAGAGCATACTGAGTTGGTGTATATACTCTAAAACAGATTAGAAAATAGCATTGTATATTTTTTCTGACAGATTATATTTAGAGAAATTTTGCTTTTTAAATTGGGGTGCCTAGATAATATTTAGATTATTTTCAATTCGGTTAAATATAGAATTTCTGTATTTTACATGAGAGAGCATATGGAGTTGGTGTATATACCCCAAAACAGAGTAGAATAGGGCATTGTATATTTTTTCTGACACATTATACTCAGAGAAATTTTGTTTTTAACATTGGGGTGCCAAGATTATATTTAGATTTTTTCAATTCGGGTAAAATTAGAATTTCTGTATTTTACATGAGAGAGCATACTGAGTTGGTGTATATACTCCAAAATAAAGTAGAATAAGGCATGGTATATTTTTTCTAACAGATTATATTCAGAGCCATTTTCTTTTAACGTTGGGGCGCCTAGATATTATTTAGATTTTTTTCGATTTGCATAAAATTAGAATTTCTGTATTTTACATGAGAGAGCATGTGGAGATGGTGTATATACTTCAAAACAGAGTAGAATAAGATATTTTGTATTTTTTTGACAGATTATATTCAGAGCAATTTTGTTTTTAACACTGTGGTGCCTAGAGGATATTTAGATTTTTTTCGATTCGCTTAAATATAGAATTCCCGTATTTTACATGAGAAAGCATATTGAGTTGGTGTATATACTCCAAAACAATGTAGAAAAGGGAATTATATAATTTTTCTGCCAGATTATATTCAGAGCAATTTTGTTTTTAACATTGGGGTGCGTTGATAATATTTAGATTTTTTCAATTCAGGTAAAATTCGAATTTCGGTGTTTTACATGAGAGAGCATACTGAGATGGTGTATATACTCCAAAACAAAGTAGAATAAGGCCTTGTATATTTTTTCTAACAGACTATATTCAGCGCCATTTTCTTTTAACTTTGGGGCGCCTATATATTATTTAGATCTTTTTCGATTCGCGAAAAATTTTAATTTCGGTATTTTACTCAACAGAGCATATTGAGTTGGTGTATATACTCCAAAACAGAGTAGAAAAGGGCATTGTATATTTTTTCTGACAGAATATATTCAAAGCAATTTTGCCTTTAACATTCGGGTGCCTAGGTAATATTTATGTTTTGTTCGAATCAAGTAAAATTACAATTTCAGTATTTACATAAGAGACCATAATCTGTTGGTGTATATACTCCAAAACAAAGTAGAGTAACGCATTGAATATTTTTTCTAACAGACTATTTTCAGAGCCATTTTCTTTTAACTTGGGGGCGCCTAGTTATTGTTTAGATTTTTTTCGATTCACGGAAGTTCAGAATTTTTGTATTTTATATGAGAGAGCATACTGAGTTGCTGTATATACTACAAAACAGAGTAGAAAAAGGCATTGTATATTTTTTCTGACAGATTATATTCAAAGCCATTTTCTATTAACTTTGGTGCGCCTAGATATTATTTAGATTATTTTCGATTCACGTAAAATTATAATTTCCATATTTTACACGAGAGAGCATATTGACTTGGTGTATATACTACAAAACGGTGTAGAATAGGGCATTGTATGTTTTTTCAGACAGATTATATTCAGAGCAATTTTGCTTTTAACATTGGGGTGCCTAGATAATATTTACATTTTTTTCCATTCACGTAAAATTAGAATTTCGGTATTTTACATGAAAGAGAATGCTGAGTTGGTGTATATACTCCAAAACAGAGTAGAATAAGGCATTGTATATTTTTTCAAACAGACTATATTCAGAGAAATTTTCTTTTAACTTTGGGGCGCCTAGATATTATTAAATTTTTTTGATTCGCGTAACATTAGAATTTCAGTATTTTACATGAGAGAGCATATTGAGTTTGTGTATATACTCAAAAATAGAGTAGAAAAGGGAATTGTATATTTTTTTATGACAGATTATATTTAGAGCAATTTTGCTTTTAACATTGGGGTGCCTAGATAACACTTAGATTTTTTCAATTCACGTAAAATTAGAATTTCGGTATTTACATGAGAGACCAAACTGAGTTGGTGTATATACTCTACAACTGAGTAGAATAAGGCATTATATATTTTTTCTAACAGACTATATTCAGAACCATTTTCTCTTAAACTTGGTGTGCCTAGATATTATTTAGATTTTTTTCAATTCACGTAAAATTAGAATTTTTGTATTTTACATGAGAGAGCATATTGAGTCAATGTATATAATCCAAAACAGAGTAGAAAAGGGCATTGTATATTTTTTCTGACAGATTATATTCAGAGCAATTTTGCTTTTAACATTCGGGTGCCTAGATAATATTTAGAATTTTTTTGATTCACGTATAATTAGAATTTCGGTACTTTACATGAGAGAGCATACTGAGTTGGTGTATATACTCCAAAACAGAGTAGAATAAGGCATTGTGTATTTTTTCTAACAGAGTATAATCAGAGCCATTTTTTTCTAACTTTCGGGCGCCTAGATATTATTTAGATTTTTTTGATTTACAAAAAATTAGAATTTCGTTATTTTGCATGAGAGAGCATATTGAATTGGTGTATATACCCAAAAACTGTGTAGAAAAGCACATTGTATATTTTTTATGACAGATTATATTTAGAGCAATTGTGCTTCTAACATTAAGGTGCCTAGATAATATTTAGATTTTTTTCCATTCACGTAAATTTAGAATTTCGGTATTTTACATGAAAGAGCATACTGAGTTAATGTTTATACTCCAAAACAAAGAAGAATAGGGCATTGTATATTTTATCTGACAGATTATATTCAGAGCAATATTGTCTTTAATATTAAGGTGCGTAGATAATTTTTTGATTGTTTTGATTCGGGCAAAATTAAAATTTCTCTATTTTACATGAGAGAGCGTATTGAGGGGGTTTATGTACTACAAAACAGAATAGAAAAAAGCATTGTATATTTATTCTGACAGATTATATTCAGAGAAATTTTGCTTTTAACATTGGGGTGCCGAGATAATATTTAGCTTTTTTTTGATTCGCTTAAATATAGACTTTCTGTATTTTACATGAGAGAGCATATGGAGTTGGTGTATATATTCCAAAACAGAGTAGAATAGGGCATTGTATATTTTTTCTGACAGATTATACTCAGAGCAATTTTGTTTTTAACATTGGGGTACCTAGAAAATATTTAGATTTTTTTCGATTCATGTAAAATTAGAATTTTGGTATTTTACATGAGAGAGCATACTGAGTTGGTGTATATACTCCAAAACAGAGTAGAATATCGCATTGTATATTTTTTCTGACAGATTATATTCAGAGCCATTTTTATTTTAATATTGGGGTGCCTAGATAATATTTAAATTTTTTCGATTCGGGTAAAATTAGAATTTCTGTATTTTACATGAGAGAGCATATTGAATTGGAGTATATACTACAAAACAGAGTAGAAAAGGGCATTGTATATTTTTCATGACTGATTATATTCACTGCAATTTTGCTTTTAACATTGCAGTGCTTAGATAATATTTAGATTTTTTTCAATTCACTTAAATATAGAATTTCTGTATTTTACATGAGGGAGCATATAAAGTTGGTGTATATACCCCAAAACAGAGTAGAATAGGGCATTGTATGTTTTTTCTGACTGATTATATTCAGAGAAATTTTGTTTTTAACATTGGGGTGCCTAGATAATATTTAGATTTTTTTCAATTCACCTAAAATTAGAATTTCGATATTTTACATGAGAGAGTATACTGAGTTGGTGTATATACTCCAAAACAGAGTAGAAAAAGACATTGTATATTTTTTCTGACAGATTATATTCAGAACAATTTTGCTTTTAACATTGGGGTGCCTAGATAATATTTGGATTTTTTTCCATTCACCTAAAATTAGAATTTCTGTATTTCACATGAGAGAGCATACTGAGTTAATATATATACTCCAAAACAGAGTAGAAGAGGGCATTGTATATTTTATCTGACAGATTATATTGAGTGAAATATTGTCTTTAACATTGGGGTGCCCAGATAATTTTTAGATTTTTTCGATTCGGGTAAAATTAGAATTTCTGTATTTTACATGAGAGAGCATAGTGAATGGGTATATGTACTACAAAACCGAGTAGAAAAAAAGCATTGTATATTTTTTTCTGACAGAATATATTCAGAGCAATTTTGCTTTTAACATTTGGGTGCCTAGATAATATTTAGGTTTTTTCGATTCGTGTACAATTAGAATTTCTCTATTTTAGATGGGAGAGCATATGGAGTGGGTGTATATACTCCAAAAAAGAGTAGAATAGGGCATTGTATATTCTTTCTGACAGATTATATTCAGAGCAATTTTGTTTTTAACATTGGGGTGCCTAGATAATATTTAGATTTATTTTGATTCACCTAAAATTAGAATTTCGATATTTTACATGAGAGAGCATACTGAGTTGGTGTTTATACTCCAAAACAGGGTAGAATTAGGCATTGTGTATTTTTTCTAACAGAGTATATTCAGAGCCATTTTTTTTAACTTTAAGGTGCCAAGATATTATTTAGTATTTTTTGATTGGTGTATAATTTGAATTTCTGTATTTTACATTAGAGAGCATATTGAGTTTGTGTATATACTGCAAAACAGAGTAGAAACGGGCATTGTATATTTTTTCTGACAGATTATATGCAGAGCAATTTTGCTTTTAACATTGGGGTGCTAGATAATATTTAGATTTTTTCGATTCGCTGAAATATAGAATTTCTGTATTTTACATGAGAGAGCATATTGAGTTGGTGTATATACTACAAAACAGAGTAGAAAAGGGTATTGTATATTTTTTCAGACAGATTATATTCAGAGCAATTTTGCTTTTAACATTAGCGTGCCTAGATAATATTCAGATTTTTTTCGATTCACGTAAAATAAGAATTTCGGTATATTACATGACAGAGCATACTGAGTTGGTTTTTATACTCCAAAACTGGGTAGAATAAGGTATTGTATATTTTTTCTAACAGGGTATATTCAGAGCCATTTTCTATTAACTTTGGGATGTCTAGATACTATTTAGATTTTTTCGATTGGCGTATAATTAGAATTTTGTTATTTTACATCAGAGAGCATATTGAGTTGGTGTATATACTACAAAACAGAGTAGAAAAGGGCATTGTATATTTTTTCTGACATATTATATTTAGAGCAATATTGCTTTTAACATTGGAGTGCTAGATAATATTTAGATTTTTTTCGATTCGCTTAAATATAGAATTTTTGTATTTTACATGAGAGAGCATATGGAGATGCTGTATATACTCCAAAACAGAGTAGAATAGGGCATTGTATATTTTTTCTGACAGATTATATTCAGAGCAATTTTGTTTTTAACATTGGGGTGCCTAGATAATATTTAAATTGTTTTCAATCCACGTAAAATTAGAATTTCGGTATTTTACATGAGAGAGGATACTGAGTTGGTGTATATACTCCAAAATAGAGTAGAATAAGGAATTTTACATTTTCTCTATCAGACTATATTCAGAGCCATTTTCTTTTAGTTATGGATTGCCTACATATTATATAGATGTTTTTCGATTCCCGTAAAATTAGAATTTCTGTATTTTACATGAGAGAGCATGTTGAGTTGGTGTATATACTACAAAACAGAGTATAAAAGGGCATTTTATTTTTTTTCTGACAGATTATATTCCTAGAAATTTTGCTTTTCACATTAGGGTGCCTAGAAAATATTTAGATTTTTTTTGATTCGATTATATATAGAATTTCTGTATTTTACATGAGAGAGCATATGGAGTTGGTGTATATACTACAAAACAGAGTAGAAAAGGGCATTGTATATTTTTTCTGACAGATTATATTCAGGGCAATTTTGCTTTAAACATTCGGGTGCCTAGATAATATATAGATTTATTTCGATTCGCTTAAATATACAATTTCTGTATTTTTCATGAGAGAGCATATTGAGTATCTGTATATACTCCAAGACAGAGTAGAATAGGGCATTGTATATTTTTTCTGACAGATTATATTCAGAGAAATGTTGCTTTTAACATTGGGGTGCCTAGATAATATTTAGATTTTTTTTGATTTACATAAATTTAGAATTCCTGTGTTTGAAATGAGAGAGAACGTTGAGTTGGTGTATATAAAACAAAACACAGTAGAAAAGGTAAGTGTATTTTTTTTGACAGATAATATTCAGAGCAAATTTGCTTTTAACATCGGGGTGCATAAATAACACTTAGATTTTTTTCGATTCACGTAAATTTAGAATTTCTGTATTTTACATGAAAGAGCATATTGAGTTGGTGTATATACTACAAAACAGAGTAGAAAAGAGCATTGTATATTTTTCCTGACAGATTATATTCAGAGCAATGTTGCTTTTATCATTGGGGTGCTTAGATAATATTTAGATTATTTTCGATTCGCTTAAATATAGAATTTTTGTGTTTTACATGAGAGAGCATATAGAGTTGGTGTATATACTCGAAAACAGAGTAGAACATGGCATTCTATATTTTCTCTGACAGATTACATTCAGAGCAATTTTGCTTTTAACATTGGGGTGCCTAGATAGTATTTAGAATTTTTTAAATTTGCGTAAATTCATAATTTCGGTATTTGACATGAGAGAGCATATTGAGTTGGTGTATATACTTCAAAATAAAGTAGAAAACAGCATTGCATATTTTTTCCGACAGATTATATTCAGACCAATTTTCCTATTAACATTGGGGTGCCTAGATAATATTTAGATCTTATTCGATTAGCTTAAATTTAGAATTTTGGTATTTTAGGTTAGAGAACATACTGAGTTGGTGTATGTACTCCAAAACAGAGTAGAAATAGTCATTGTATATTTTTTCTGACAGAGTATATTCAGAGCAATTTTCTTTTAACATTGAAATTCCTAGATAATATTTAGATTTATTTCAATATACGTAAAATTAGAATTTTGGTATTTTATGTGAGAGAGCAAACTCAATTGGTGTATATCCTCCATAACAGAGTACAATAAGGCATTGTATATTTTTTCTAACAGACTACATTCAGAGCCATTTTCTTTTAACTTTGGGGCACCTACATATTATTTTCATTTTTTTTGATTCGCATAAAATTTGAGTTCCGGTATTTTAAATGAGAGAGCATAATGAGTAGGTGTGTATACTCCAAAACAAAGTAGAAAAGGGCATTGTATATTTATTCTGACAGACTATATTCATAGTAATTTTGCTTTTAACATTGGGGTGCCTAGAAAATATTTAGATTTGTTTCGATTCGCTTAAATATACAATTTCTGTATTTTACATGAGAGAGCATATGGAGTTGGAATATAACTTCCAAAATGAGTAGAATAAGGCATTGTATATTTTTTCTTACAGATTACATTCAGAGCAATTTTGTTTTTAACATTGGGGTGCCTAGATAATATTTAGATTTTTTCAATTTGGATATAATTAGAATTTCGGTATTTTACATGAGAGAGCATACTGAGTTGGTGTATATACTCCAAAATAGAGCAGAAGAAAGCATTGTATATTTTTTCTAACAGACTATATTCAAAGACATTTTCTTTTAACATTGGGGTGCCTAGATATTATTTAGATTTATTTTGATTCGCGTAAAATTACAGTTTCTGTATTTTACATGAGAGAGCATACTGTGTTGGTGTATATACTCCAAAACAAAGTAGAATAAGGCATTGTATATTTTCTCTAACAGACTATATTAAGAGTTATTTTCTTTTAACCTTCGGGCACCTAGATATAATTTAGATTTTTTCGATTTGGATAAAATTAGAATTTCGGTATTTTACATGAGAGAGCATATTGAGTTGGTGTATATACTCCAAAACAGAGTAAAATAGGGCATTGTATATTTATTCTGACAGATTATATTCAGAGAAATTTTGTTTTTAACATTGGGGTGTCTAGACAATATTTATATTTTTTTCGATTCACGTAAAATTACAATTTCGGTATTTTACATGAGAGAGCACACTGAGTTTGTGTATACACTCGAAAACAGAGTAGAATCGTTTATTGTGTATTTTTTCTGACATATTATATTCAGCGCAATTTTGTTTTTAACATTAGGGTGCCTAGATAATATTCAGATTATTTTGATTTGGGTAAAATAAGAATTACTGTATTTTACATGAGAAAGCATGTTGAGATGGTGTATGTACTAAAAAACGAAGTAAAAAAGGACATTGTATATTTTTTCTGACAGATTATATTCAGAGCAATTTTTCTTTTAACATTGTGGCGCCTAGATATTATTTAGATTTATTTCGATTTGTGGAAAATTAGAATTTCTGAATTTTACATGAGAGAGCATACTTAGTTGGAGTATATACTCCAAAACAGAGTAGAATAAGGCATTGTATATTTTTCTAACAGACTATATTTAGAGCCATTTTCTTTTAACTTTGGGTTGCCTAAATAATATCTGGAATTTTTTCGATTTGCTTTAATTATAGAATTTCTGTATTTTACATGAGAGAGCATATGGAGTCGCTGTATATACTCCAAAACAAAGTAGAATAGGGCATTGTATATTTTTTCTGACAGATTATATTCAGATCGATTTTTTTTTTAATTTTGGGGTGCCTACCTAACATTTAGATTTTTTTCGATTCGCTTAAATATAGAATTTCTGTATTTTACATGAGAGAGAATGTTGAGTTGGTGTATATACTCCAAAACAGAGTAGAATAGGGCATTGTATATTTTCCATGAAAGACTATATTCAGAGCAATTTTTTTTAACACTGAGGTGCCTAGATAATATTTAGATTTTTTCAATTCATGTAAAATTCGAATTTCTGTATTTTACATGAAAGGGCATATGGAGTTGGTGTATAAACTTCAAAACAGATTAGAATAGGGCATTTTATATTTTTTCTGACAGTCTATATTCAGAGCAATTTTTTTAAACATTGGGGTGCGTAGATAATATTTAGATTTTTTTTGATTCACGTAAAATTAGAATTGCTGTATTTTGCATAAGAGAGCCTACTGAGATGGTGTATATACTCCAAAACCGAGTAGAATAAGGCATTGTATATTTTTTCTAACAGACTATATTCAGAGACAATTTCTTTTAACTTTGGGGCGCCTAGATATTATTTAGATATATTCCAATTCACGTAAAATTAGAATTTCTGTATTTTACATGAGAGAGCATATGGAGTTGGTGTATATACTCCAAAACAGAGTAGAATCGGGCATTGTATATTTTTTCTGAAAGATTATATTCAGAGCAATTTTACTTTTAACATCGGGGTACATAGACAATATTTAGGTTTTTCTCGATTCACGTAAATTTAGAATTTCTGTATTTTCCATGACAGAGCATACTGAGTTGGTGTATATACTCCAAAACAGAGTAGAATAGGGCATTGTTTATTTTTTCTGACAAATTATAATCAGAGCAATTTTGTTTTTAACATTGGGGTGCCTAGGCAATATTTAGATATTTTTGATTCGGGTAAAATTAGAATTTCTGTATTTTACATGAGGGAGCATATGGAGTTGGTGTATATTCTCCAAAACAGAGTAGAATAGGGCATTTTATATTATTTCTGACAGATTATATTCAGAGAAATTTTGTTTTAAACATTGAGGTGCCTACATAATATTTTGATTTTTTCGATTCGGGTAAAATTAGAATTTCTGTATTTTACATGAGAGAGCATATTAAATTGGTGTATATACTAAAATAGGGTAGAAAGGGCATTCTATATTTTTTCTGACAGATTATATTCAGAGCAATTTAGCTTTTAAAATTCGGGTGCGTAGATAATATTTAAATTTTTTTCGATTCTCTTAAATATAGAATTTTTGTATTTTACATGAGAGAGTATACTGAGTTGTGTTATATACTCCAAAACAGAGTAGAATAGGGCACTGTATATTTTAACTGACAGATTATATTCAGAGAAATTTTGCTTTTAAAATTGAGGTGCCTAGATAAAAATTAGATTTTTGTCAATTCGCTTAAATATAGAATTTCAGTATTTTACATGAGAGAGCATATGGAGTTGGTGTATATACTCGAAAACAGAGTAGAATAAGGCATTGTATAATGTTTCTGACAGATTATATTCAGAGCAATTTTTTATTTAACATTGGGGTGCCTAGATAATATTTAGATTTTTTTGATCGAATAAATATGGAATTTCTTTATTTTACATGAGAGAGCATATTGAGTTGGTGTATATACTAAAAAATAGAGTAGAATAGGGCATTGTATATTTTTTATGACAGATTATATTCAGAGCGATTTTGTTTTTAACATTGCGGTGCCTAGATAATATTTATATTTTTTTCGATTCGCTTAAATATAGAATTTCTGTATTTTACATGAGAGAGCATATAAAGTTGGTGTATATACTCCAAAACAGAGTAGAATAGGGCATTGTATATTTTTTCTGAAAAATTATATTCAGAGCAATTTTCTTTTTAACATTGACGTGCCTAAATAATATTTAGATTATTTCGATTCGGATAAAATTTGAATTTCTGTATTTTACATATCAGAGCATATTGAGTTGGTGTATATACTACAAAGCAGAGTAGAACATGGCATTGTGTATTTTTTCTGACAGATTATATTCAGAGAAATTTTGCTTTTATCATTGGTGTGCCTAGGTAATATTTAGATATTTTTTGATTCACTTAAATATAGAATTTCTGTATTTTACATGAGAGAGCATATGGAGTCGGTGTATATACTCCAAAACAGAGTAGAATAGGGCATTCTATATTTTTTCTGACAGATTATATTCAGAGCAACTTTGTTTTTAACATTGCAATGCCTAGATAATATTTAGATTTTTTTCAATTCGCTTAAATATAGGATTTCTCTATTTTACATGAGAGAGCATAGGGAGTTGGTGTATATACTCCAAAACAGAGTAGAATAGGGCATTGTATATTTTTTCTGACGGATGATATTCAGAGCAATTTTTTTTTTAATACTGGGTTGCCTAGATAATATTTAGATTTTTTCGATTTGGGTAGAATTAGAATTTTTGTATTTTACCTGAGAGAGCATATTGAGTTTGTGTATATACTACAAAAAAGAGAAGTTAAGGGCATTGTATATTTTATCTGACAGATTATATTAGGATCAATTTTGCTTTTCACATCGGGGTGCCTAGATACTATCTAGAATTTTTTCAATTCGCTTAAATATAGAATTTCTGTATTTTACTTGAGAGACCATATAAAGTTGGTGTATATACTTGAAAACAGAGAAGAATAAAGCACTGTATATATTTTCTTACAGACTATATTTAGAACCATTTTCTTTTTACTTTGGGGCGCTTAATATTATTTAGATTTATTTCGATTCGCCTAAATTTGGAATTTCGGTATTTTACATGAGAGAGCATATGGAGTTGCTGTATATAATCCAAAACAGAGTAGAATAGGGCATTGTATATTTTTTCTGAAAGCTCTTATTCAGGGAAATTTTGTTTTTATTATTGAAGTGCCTAGATAATATTTAGATTTTTTTCGATTCACGTAAAATTAGAATTTCGGTATTTTACATGAGAGAGCATACTGAGTTGGTGTATATACTCCAAAACAGAGTAGAATAGGGAATTGAATATTTTTTATGACAGATTATATTCAGAGCAATTTTGTTTGTAACATTGCGTTGCCTACATAATATTTTGATGTTTTTGATTCGGGTAAAATTAGAATTTCGGTATTTTACATGAGAGAGAATACTGAGTTGGTATATATACTCCAAAACAGAGTAGAATACGGCATTGTATATTTTTTCTGAAAGATTATATTCAGAGCAATTTTGTTTTTAACATTGACGTGCCTACATAATTTTTAGACTATTTCGATTCAGATAAAATTTAAATTTTTGTATTTTACATATCAGAGCATATTCAGTTGGTGTATATACTACAAAACACAGTAGAAAATGGCATTCTGTATTTTTTCTGACAGATTATATTCAGAGTAATTTTGCTTTTATCATTGGGGTGCCAAGGTAATATTTAGATATTTTTCGATTCACTTAAATATAGAATTTCTGTATTTTATAAGACAGAGCATATGGAGTCGGTGTATATACTCCAAAACAAAGTAGAATAGGGCATTCTATATTTTTTCTGACAGATTATATTCAGAGAAATTTTGTTTTTAACATTGGGTTGACTAAATAATATTTAGATTTTTTCGATTTGGGTAAAATTAGAATTTCTGTATTTTACGTAAGAGAGCATACTGAGTTGGTGTATATACTTCAAAACAAAGTAGAATAAGGGAGTGTATATTTTCACTAACAGATTATATTAAGAGCCATTTTCTTTTAAATTTTTGGCGCCTAGATATTATTTAGATTTTGTTTGATTCGCGTAAAATTAGTATTTCTGTATTTTACATGAGAGAGCATATGGACCTGGTGTATATACTCCAAAACAGAGTAGAATCGGAAATTGTATATTTTTTCTGACAGATTATATTCAGAGCAATCTTCCTTTTAACATTGGGGTGCCAATATAATATTTACATTTTTTTCGATTCACGTAAAATTAGAATTTCTGTATTTTACATGAGAGAGCACACTGAGTTGGTGTACATACTCCAAAACAGAGTAGAATAGGACATTGTTTATTTTTTCTGACACATTATATTCAGAGGAATTTTGATTTTAACATTCGGGTGCCTAGATGATATATAGATTTTTTTCAATTTGCTTAAATATGGAATTTCTGTATTTTAGATGATAGAGCATATGGAGTTGGTGTATATACTCCAAAACAGAGTAGAATAAAGCATTGTATATTTTTTCTGACAGATTATATTCAGAAAAATTTTTTTTTAACATTGGCGTGCCGAGATAATATTTAAATTGTTTTCGATTCGCTTAAATATATAATTTCTGTATTTTACATGATAGAGCATATGGAGTTGGTGTATATACTTTAAAACAGAGTAGAATAGTGCATTGTATATTTTTTCTGACTGATTATATTGAGAGCAATTTTGTTTTTAACATTGGGTTGCCTAGATAATATTTATATTATTTTCGATTCACGTAAAATTAGAATTTCTGTATTTTACATGAGAGAGCATACTGAGTTGGTGTACATACTCCAAAACAGAGTAGAATAGGGCATTGTTTATTTTTTCTGACACATTATATTCAGAGCAATTTTGATTTTAACATTGGGATGCCGAGATAATATTTAGATTTTTTCGATTCGGGTAAAATTAGAGTTTCTGTATTTTACATGAGAGAGCATATTGAGTTGGTGTATATACTTTAAAACAGAGTAGAAAAGGGCATTGTATAGTATTTCTGACATATTATATTCAGAGCAATTTTGCTTTTAACATTGGGGTGCCTAGATAATATTTAGATTTTTTTCGATTCCCTTAAATATAGAATTTCTGTATTTTACATGAGAGAGCATATGGAGTTGGTTTATATACTTTAACACAGAGTAGAATAGGGCATTGTATATTTTTTCGGATAGATTATATTGAGAGCAATTTTGTTTTTAACATTGGGGTGCATAGAGAGTATTTACATTTATTCGATTCTGATAGAATTAGCATTTCTGTATTTTACAGGAGAGAGCATATGGAGTTGGTGTATATACTCCAAAACAAAGTCGAATAAGGCATTGTATATTTTTTCTAACAGACTATATTCAGAGCCATTTTTGTTGAACGTCGGGGCGCCTATATATTATTTAGATTTTTTTCGAATTGCGTAAAATTAGAATTTCTGTATATTACATGAGAGAGCATATAGAGTTGCTGTATATACTCCAAAACAGAGTAGAATAGGGCATTGTATATTTTTTCTGACAGATTATATTCAGAACAATTTTGTTTTTATCATTCAAGTGCCTAGATAATATTTAGATTTTTTTCGATTCACGCAAAATTAGAATTTCGGTATTTAACATGAGAGGGCATACTGAGTTGGTGTATATACTCCAAAACAGAGTAGAATGAAACATTGTATATTTTTCTCCCAGATTATATTCAGAACAATTTTGTTTTTAACATTGGGGTGCCAGGATAATATTTAGATTTTTTTCGATTCGCTTAAATATAGAATTTCTGTATTTTACATGAGAGAGCATATGGAGTTGGTTTATATACTGTAAAACAGAGTAGAATAGGGCATTGTATATTTTTTATGACAGATTATATTCAGAGCAATTTTGTTTTTAACATTGCGGTGCCTAGACAATATTTATATTTTTTTGATTCGGGTAGAATTAGAATTTTTGTATTTTACAGAAGAGAGCATATGGAGTTAGTTTATATACTCCAAAACAAAGTAGAATAACGCATTGTATATTTTTTCTAACTGACTATATTCAGAGCTATTTTTTTGGAACGTTGTGGCGCCAAGATATTATTGAGATTTTTTTAAATTCACATAAAATTAGAATTTCGGTATTTTACATGCGAGTGCATATGGAGTTTCTGTATGTACTCCAAGAAAGAGTAGAATAGGGCATTGTATATTTTTTCTGACAGATTATATTCAGAGCAATTTTTTTTTTAACATTGGGGTGCCTACATAATATTTAGATTTTTTCGATTCGGCTAAATTAGAATTTCTGTATTTTACATGAGAGAGCATATTGAGTTGGTGTATATACTAAAAACAGAATAGAAAAGAGCATTGTATATTTTTTCTGACAGATTATATTCAGAGGAATTTTGCTTTTATCATACGGGTGCCTAGATAATATTTAGATTTGTTTCGATTCGCTTAAATATACAATTTCTGTATTTTGCATGAAAGAGCATACTGAGTTGGTGTATATACTCCAAAACAGAGTAGAATAAGGCATTGTATATTTTCTCTAACAGACTATATTAAGAGCCATTTTCTTTAAACTTTGAGGTGCCTAGATATTATTTAGATTTTTTTCGATTCACGTAAAATTAGAATTTCTGAATTTTACATGAGAGAGCATATTGAGTTTGTGTATATACTAAAAAACAAAGTAGAAAATGCAATTGTGTATTTTTTCTGACACATTATATTCAGATAAATTTTGCTATTTACATTGGGGTGCATAGGAAATATTTAGATATTTTTTGTTTTCCTTAAATATAGAATTTCTGTATTTTACATGAGAGAGCATATGGAGTTGGTGTATATACTCCAAAACATAGTAGAATAGGGCATTGTATATTTTTTCTGACAGATTATATTCAGAGAAATTTTGCTTTTAACATTGAGGTGCCTAGACAATATCTAGTTTTCCTTCGATTCGCTTAAATGTAGAATTTCTGTATTTTACATGAGAGATCATATGGACTTGGTGTATATAATCAAAAACAGAGTAGAATAGGGCATTGTATAGTTTGTCTGACGGATTATATTCAGAGCAATATTGTTTTTAACATTGAAGTTCCTAGATAATATTTAGATTTTTTTCGATTTACGTAAATTTCGAATTTCGGTATTTTACATGAGAGAACATACTTAGTTGGTGTATATACTCCAAAACAAAGTAGAATAGGGCATTGTATATTTTTCCTGACAGATTATATTCAGAGCAATTTTGTTTTTAACACTGGCGTGCCTACATAATATTTAGATTTTTTCGATTTGGGTAAAATTTTAGTTTCGGTATTTTACATGAACGAGCATATTGAGTTGGTTTATATAATACAAAACAGAGTAGAAAATGGCATTGTGTATTTTCTCTGACAGATTTTATTCAGAGCAATTTTGCTTTTAACATTGGAGTGCCTAGATAATATTTAGATATTTTTCGATTCGCTGAAATATAGAATTTCTGTATTTTACATGAGAGACCATATGAAGTTGGTGTATATACCCCACAACAGAGTAGCATATGGTATTGTATATTTTCTCTGACAGATTATATTCACAGCAATTTTGTTTTTAACATGGGGTGCATAGATAATATTTAGATTTTTTTCTCTTTGCTTAAATATAGAATTTCTGTATTTTACTTGAGAGAGCATATTGAGTTGTTGTATATACTCCAAAACAGAGTAAAATGGGGCATTGTATATTTATTCTGACAGATTATATTCAGAACAATTTTGTTTTTAACATTGTGTTGCATAGATAGTATTTAGATTTATTCAAATCGGGTAAAATTAGAATTTCTCTATTTTACATGAGAGAGCATCCTGAGTTGGTGTATATACAACAAAACAGAGTAGAATAAGACATTGTATATTTTTTCTAACAGACTATATTCAGAACGAAGTTCTTTTAACTTTGGGGCGCCTAGATATTATTTAGATTTTTATCGATTTCCGTAAAATTAGAATTTGGGTATTTTACATGAGAGAGCATATTGAGTTGGTGTATATACTCCAAAACAGAGTAGAATAGGGCATTGTGTATTATTTCTGACAGATAATATTCCGAGAAATTTTGCTTTCAACATCGGGATGCCAAATTAATATTTAGATTTTTTTCAATTCGAGTGAATTTAGAATTTCTGTATTTTAGATGAGAGAGCATATTGAGTTAGTGTATATACTCCAAAACAAAGTAGAAAAGGGCATTGTATATTTTTTCTGACATTTTATATTCAGAACAGTTTTGCTATTAACATTGGGGTGCCTAGATAATATTTAAATTTCCTTTGATTAACGTAAATTTATAATTTTGGTATTTTACATGAGAGAGCATTCTGAGTTGGTATATGTACTCCAAAACAGAGTAGAAACGGCATTGTATATTTTTTCTGACAGATTATATTCAGAGCCATTTTTTATCAACATTTGGGTGCCTAGATAATATTTATATTTTTTCAATCGAGTATATATAGAATTTCAGTGTTTTACATGAGAGACCATATTGGGTTGGTGTATATACTCCAAAACAGGGTAGAAAAAGGCATTGTATATTTTTTTCTGAAAAATAATATTCATAGATATTTTGCTTTTAATATTGGGGTTCGTAGATAATATTTAGATTTTTTTCAATTCGCGTAAGTTTAGAATTTCGTTATTTTACATGAGAGAGCATATTGAGTTGGTGTATATACCCCAAAACAGATTATAAAAGGGCATTGCATATTTCTTCTGACAGATGATATTCAGAGCAATTTTGCTTTTAATATTGGGGTTCCTAGATAATATGTAGATTTTTTTCGGTTTGTGTAAATTAGAATATCGGTATTTTACATGGAAGACCATATTGAGTTGGTGCATATACTCCAAAACTGAGTAGAAAAGGAAATTGTATATTTTCTCTGACAAACTATATTCAGAGCAATTTTACTTTTACCATTGGGGTGCCAAGATAAAATTAAATTTTTTCGGTTCATGTAAAATTAGAATTTCAGTATTTTACATGAGAGAGCATGTTTAGCTGGTGTATATACTCCCAAACAGACTAGAAAAGGCCATTTTGTATTTTTTCTGATAGATTATATTCAGAGCCATTTTACTTTTAACATTGGGGTCCCTAGATAATATTTAGACTTTTGTCAATTCACGTAAAATTAGTATTTCAATATTTTACATACGAGAGCATATTTAGTTGGTGTATATACACCAACACCGTGCAGAAAAGGGCATTGTGTATTTTTTATGACAGACTATATTAAGAGCAATTTTGCTTTTAACATTGGGGTGCCTAGATAATATTTAGATATTTTTCGACTCGAGTCAAATTAGAATTTCTGTATTTTACATGAGAGAGCATATTGAGTTGGTGTATATACGCCAAAACAGAGTAGAAAAAGGCATTGTATATTTTTTCTGACAGATTATACTCAGAGCAATTTTGCTTTTAACATTGGGGAACCTAAATAATATTTAGATCTTTTTGGATATGCATAAATTTAGTATTTCGGTATTTCACATGAGAGAGCATATTGAGTTGGTTTATGTACTCCAAAATAGAGTAGAAAAGGGCATTGTAGATATTTTCTGAGAGATTATATTTAGAGCAATTTTGCTTTTAACATTGGTTTGCCTAGATAATATTTAGATTTTTTTCGATTCGCGTAAAATTAGAATTTCCGTATTTTACATGAGAGAGCATATTGAGTTGTTGAATATACTCCAAAACAGAGTAGAATAGGGCATTCTATATTTTTTCTGACAGATTATATTCAGAGAAATTTTGCTTTGAACCTTGGCGTGCCTAGATAACATTGAGATTTTTTTCAATTCACGTAAATTTAGAATTTTGGTATTTTACATGAGAGAGCATATTGAGATGGTGTATATAATCCAAAACTGAGTAGAAAAAGCATTGTATATATTTTCTGACAGATTATATTCAGAGCAATTTTGCTACTACCATTGGGGTGCCTCGATAATATTTATATTTCATTTGATTAGCGTAAATTTAGAATTTCGTTATTTTACATGAGTGAGCATATTGGGTTGGTGTACATACTCCAAAACATAGTAGAAAATGGCATTGTATATTTTTTCTGGAAGATTATATTCAGAGCAATTTTGCTTTTAACAATGGGTGCCTAGATAATATTTAGATATTTTTCAATTCACGTAAAATTAGAATTTCTGTATTTTACATGAGAGAGCATATTGAGTAGGTGAATATACTCCAAAACAAAGTAGGAAACTGCATTGTGTATTTTTTCTGACAGATTATATACAGAGAAATTTTGTTTTTAACATTGGGGTGCCTAGATAATATTTAGATTTTTTCAATTCGGGTAAAATTAGAATTTCTGTATTTTACACTAGAGAGCATACTGAGTTCGTGTATATCCTCCAAAACATAGAGTAAGGCATTGTATATTTCTTCTAACAGACTATATTTAGAGCCATTTCCTTGTAACTTTGAAGCGAATTGATATTATTTAGATTTTTTTTGGATTCTCGTAAAATTAGAATTTGGGTATTTTACATGAGAGAGCATATTGAGTTGGTGTATATACTCCAATACAGAGTAGAAAAAAGCACTGTATATTTTTTATGACAGATTATATTCAGAGCAATTTTGATTTTAACATTGTGGTGCCTAGATAACATTTAGATTTATTTCAATTCATGTAAAATTAGAATTCCGATCTTTTACAGGAGAGAGAATACTGATGTGGTGTATATACTCGAAAATAGAGTAGAATAGGGCATTTTATATTTTATTATACAGATTATATTCAGAGCAATTTTGTTTTTAACACTGGGGTGCCTAGATTATATTTAGATTATTTCGATTCGGGTAAAATTAGAATTTCGGTATTTTACATGATAGAGCATACTGAGTTGGTGTACATAATCCAAAACAAAGTAGAATAAGGCGTTGTATATTTTTTCTAACACACTATATTCAGAGCCATTTTGGTTTATAGGTTACCGAGATATTACTTTGGTTTTTTTCGATTCCCGTAAAATTAGAATTTCGGTATTTTACATGAGAGAGCATACTGAGTTGGTGTACATACTCCAAAACAAAGTAGAATAAGGCATTGTATATTTTTTGTAACAGACGATATTCAGAGAGATTTTCTTTTAACTTTAAAACGCCTAGATATAATTTAGTTTTGTATCGATTAGCGTAAAATTAGAATTTCGGTATTTTACATGAGAGAGCATATTTAGTTGATGTATATACTCCAAAACAGCGTAGAATACGGCATGGTACATTTTTTCTGACAGATTATATTAAGAGCAATTTTGCTATTAACATTCGGGTGCCTGGATAATATTTAGATTTTTTTCGATTCACGTAAAATTTGAATTTCGGTATTTTACATGAGAGAGCATACTGAGTTGGTGTATATACTCCAAAACAGAGTAGAATAGGGCATTGTATATTTTTTCTGACAGATCATATTCAGAGCAATTTATATTTTAACATTGGGGTGCCTAGATAATATTTAGATTGTTTTGGATTCACGTAAAATTAGAATTTCTGTATTTTACATGAGAGAGCATACTGAGTTGGTGTATATATTCCAAAACAGAATAGAATAAGGCATTGTATATTTCTTCTAACAGACTATATTCAGAGCCATTTTCTTTCAAATTTGGGGAGCCTAGATATTATTTAGATGTTTATCAGTTTGCATAAAATTAGAATTTCGGTATTTTACATGAGAGAGCATATTGAGTTGTTGTATATATTACAAAACAGAGTAGAAAATGGGATTGCATTTTTTTCTGACAGATTATATTTAGAGCAATTTTATTTTAACATTGGGGTGCCTAGATAATATTTATATTTTTTTCGTTTCACGTAAAGTTGGAATTTCAGTATTTTACGTGAGAGAGCATACTGAGTTCGTATATATACTCCAAAACACAGTAGAATAAGGCATTGTATATTTTCTCTAACAGACTATATTCAGAACCATTTTCTTTTAACTTTGGGGCGCCTAGATAGTATTTAGATTTTTTTCGATTCGCGTAAAATTAGAATTTTGGTATTTTATATGAGAGAGCATATTGAGTTGGTGTATATACTACAAAACAGAGTAGAAAACAACGTTGTATATTTTTTCTGACAAATTCTATTCAGAGTAGTTTTGCTGTTAACATTGGGGTGCCTATATAATATTTAGAATTATTTCGGTTCGTTTAAATATAGAATTTATGTATTTTACATGAGAGAGCATATGGAGTTGGTGTATATACTCAAAAAGAGAGTAGAATAGGGCATTGTATATTTTCTCTGACAGAATATATTGAGAGCAATTTTGTTTTTTACATTGGGGTGCCTAGATAATATTTAGATTTTTTCGATTCGGGTAAAATTAGAATTTTGGTATTTTACATGAGAGTGCATATTCAGTTGGTGTATATACTACAAAACAAAGTAGAAAAGGGCATTGTATTTTTTTTCTGGCAGATTATATTCAGAGCAATTTTGCTTTTAATATTGGGGTGCCTCGATAATATTTAGATTTTTTTTCAATTCGCTTAAATATAGAATTTCTGTATTTTACATGAGATAGCATATGGAGTTGGTGTATATATCCCAAAATAGAGTAGAATAGGTCATTGTATATTTTCTCTGACAGATTATATTCAGAGAAATTTTGTTTTTAACATTGGAGTGCCTAGATATTTAGATTTTCTTCGATTTACGTAAAATTAGAAATTCGGTATTTTACATGAGAGAGCATACTGAGTTGGTGTATATACTCCAAAACAGAGTAGAACAAGGCATTGTATATTTTTTCTAACCGACTATATTCAGAGCCATTTTCTTTTAACTTTGGGGCGCCTAGATATTATTTAGATTTTTTCGATTCACTTATATATAGAATTTCTGTATTTTACATGAGAGAACATATGGAATTGGTGTATATACTCCAAAAAAGAGTAAAATAGGTTATTGTATATTTTTTCTGACAGAGTATATTACGAGCAATTTTGCTTTTTACATTGGGGTGCCTATATAATATTTAGATTTTTTTCGATTCACTTAAATTTAAAATTTCTGTATTTTACATGAGAGAGCATACTGAGTTGATGTATATACTGCAAAACAGAGTAGAATAAGGCATTGTATATTTTTTCTAACAGACTATATTGAGAGCCATTTTCTTTTAACTTTGGGGCGCCTAGATATTATTTAGATTTTTTTCAATGCATGTAAAATTAGAATTTCGGTATTTTACATGAGAGAGCATACTTAGTTGGTGTATATACTAAACAACAGAGTAGAGTAGGGCATTGTATATTTTTTGTGACAGATTATATTCAAAGAAATTTTGTATTTAATATTGGGGTTCCTAGATAATATTTAGATTTTTTCGTTTCGGGTAAGATTAGAATTTTCTTATTTTACATGAGAGAGCATATTGAGTTGGTGTATATACTACAAATCTGAGTAAAAAAGGGCATTGTATATTTTTTCTGAGAGATTATATTCAGAGAAATTTTCCTTTTAACTTTGGGTTACCTAGATAATACTTAGATTTTGTTCGATTCGCTTAAATATAGAATTTCTATATTTTACATAAGAGAGCATATGGAGTTGGTGTATATACTCCAAAACAGAGTAGAATAGGGAATTGTATATTTTCTTTGACAGAATATATTGAGAGCAATTTTGTTTTTTACACTGGGGTGCCTAGATAATATTTAGATTTTTTTGATTCAGGTAAAATTAGAATTTTGGTATTTTACATGAGAGAGCATATTCAGTTGGTGTATATACTACAAAACAATGTAGAAAAAAGCATTGTATATTTTTTCTTGCAGATTATATTCAGAGCAATTTTGCTTTTAATATTGGGGTTCCTAGATAATATTTAGATTTTTTTCAATTCGCATAAATATAGAATTTCGGTATATTACATGAGACAGCATATGGAGTTGGTGTATATACTCCAAAACTTAGTACAATAGGGCACTGTATATTTTTTCTGAAAAATTATATTCTGAGCAATTTTGTTTTTAACATTGAGGTGCCCAGATAATATTTAGATTTTTTTCGATTCACGTAAAATTAGAATTTCTGTATTTTACATGAGAGAGCATACTGAGTTGGTTTATATACTCCAAAACAGAGTAGAATAAGGTATTGTTTATTTTTTCTAACTGACTATATTCAGAGAAATTTTGCTGTTAGCATTCGGTTGCCAAGATAATATTTAGATTATTTTTGATTCACGTAAAATTAGAATTTCGGTATTTTACATGAGAGAGCATATTGAGTTGGTGTATATACTTTAAAACAGAGTAGAATAGGGCATTGTATATTTTTTATGGCAGATTATATTCAGAGCAATTTTGTTATTAACATTGGGGTGCCTAGATAATATTTAGATTTTTTCGATCTGCTTAAATATTGAATTTCTGTATTTTACTTGAGAGAGCATATTAATGGGGTGTATATATTACAAAACAGGGTAGGAAAGGGCATTGTATATTTTTTCTGACAGATTATATTCCGAGCAATTTTGCTTTTAACATTGGGGTGCCTAGATAATATTTAGATTTTTTTGATTCACGTAAAATTAAAATTTCTGTATTTTACATGAGAGAGCATACTGAGTTGATGTATATACTGCAAAACAGAGTAGAATAAGGCATTGTATATTTTCTTTAACAGACTATATTCAGAGCCATTTTCTTTTAACTTTGGGGCGCCTAGATATTATTTAGATTTTTTCGATTCACTTATATATAGAATTTCTGTATTTTATATGAGAGAACATATGGAATTGGTGTATATACTCCAAAAAGGGTAAAATAGGGCATTGTATATTTTTTCTGACAGAGTATTTTATGAGCAATTTTGCTTTTAACATTGGGGTGCCTAGATAATATTTAGATTTTTTTGATTCACGTAAAATTAAAATTTCTGTATTTTAAATGAGAGAGCATACTGAGTTGACGTATATACTGCAAAACAGAGTAGAATAAGGCATTGTATATTTTTTCTAACAGACTATATTGAAAGCCAGTTTCTTTTAACTTTGGGGCACCTAGATATTGTTTAGATTTTTTTCGATTCACGTAAAATTAGAATTTCGGTATTTTATATGAGAGAGCATACTGAGTTGGTGTATATACTGAACAACAGAGTAGAATAGGGCATTGTATATTTTTTCTGACAGATTATAGTCAGAGAAATTTTGTTTTTAATATTGGGGTTCCTAGATAATATTTAGATTTTTTCGTTTCAGGTAATATTAGAATTTCCTTATTTTACATGAGAGAGCATATTGAGTTGGTGTATATACTACAAATCAGAGTAAAAAAGGGCATTGTATATTTTCTCTGACAGATTATATTCAGAGCAATTTTCCTTTTAACTTTGGGTTGCCTAGATAATACTTAGATTTTTTTCGATTCGCTTAAATATAGAATTTCTGTATTTTACATGAGAGAGCATATGAAGTTGGTGTATATACTCCAAAACAGAATAGAATAGGTCATTGTATATTTTCTCTGACAGAATATATGGAGAGCAATTTTGTTTTTTACATTGGGGTGCCTAGATAATATTTAGATTTTTTCGATTCGGGTAAAATTAGAATTTTGGTATTTTACATGAGAGAGCATATTGAGCTGGTGTATATACTTTATAACAGGGTAGGAAAGAGCATTGTATATTATTTCTGACAGATTATATTCAGAACAATTTTGCTTTTAACATTGGAATGCCTAAATAATATTTAGACTTTTTGCTGTTCCTTTAAAATTTGAATTTTGGTATTTTACATGAGAGAGCATATTGAGTTGGTGAATATACTCCAAAACAGAGTAGAAAAAAGCATTGTTTATTTTTTCTGACAGATTATATTCAGAGTAATTTTGCTTTTAACATTGGAATGCCTAGATAATATTTAGATTTTTCGGTTCGTGTAAAATTTGAATTTCTGTATTTTACATATGAGAGCATATTGAGTTGGTTTATATACTCCAAAACAGAGTAGAAAAAGGCATTGTATATTTTCTTGACTGATTACATTCAGAGCAATTTTGCTTTTTACATTCGGGTGCCTAGATAATATTTAGAATTTTTTTAATTTGCGTAAATTTATAATTTTGGTATTTTACATGAGAGAGCATATTGAGTTGGTGTATATACTTTAAAGCAGAGTAGGAAAGGGAATTGTATATTTTTTCTGACAGATTATATTCAGAGCAATTTTGATTTTAACATTGGGTGCCTAAATAATATTTAGATTTTTTTCGATTCGTGTAAATTTAGAATTTTGGTATTTTACATGAGAGAGCATAATGGGTTGGTGTATATAATCCAAAACTGAATACAAAAGAGCATAGTATATTTTTTCTGAAAGACTATATTCAGAGCAATTTTTCTGTTAACATTGGGGTGCCTAGATAATATTTAGATATTTTTCGATTCAGGTAAAATTTAAATTTCGGTATTTTACATGAGAGAGCATATTGTGTTGGTTTATATACTCCAAAAAAGAGTAGAAGAGGGCATTGTGTATTTTCTCTGACAGACTATATTCAGAGCAATTTTGCTTTTAACATTGAAATGCCTAGATAATGTTTAGATTTTTTTAGGTTCGTGTAAAATTTGAACTTCTGTATTTTACATGGGAGAGCATAATGAGTTGGTGTATATACTCGAAAACAGAGTAGAAAAAGGCATTGTATATTTTCTCTGTCAGATTACATTCAGAACAATTTTTCTTTTTACATTGGGTTGCCTAGATAACAGTTAGAATTTTTTTAATTTCGTAAATTTATAATATCGGTATTTTACCTGAGAGAGCATATTGAGTTGGTGTATATAGTTTATAACAGAGTAGGAAAGGGAATTGTAGATTATTTCTGACAGATTATATTTAGAGCAATTTTGCTTTTAACATTGGGTGCCTAAATAATATTTAGATTTTTTTCGATTATCGTAAATTAAGAATTTCTGTATTTTATATGAGAGAGCATATTGGGTTGGTGCATATACTCCAAATCAGAGTAGAAAAATGCATTGTGTATTTTTCTGACAGATTATATTCAGAGCAATTTTTCTTTTAACATTGAGGTTCCTAGATAATATTTAGATTTTTTTCGATTCAGGTAAAATTAGAATTTTTTTATTTTACATGAGAGAGCATATTGAGTTGGTTTATGTACTCCAAAAAAGAGTAGAAGAGGGGATTGTGTTCTTTCTCTGACGGACTATATTCAGAGCAATCTTGCTTTTAACATTGGAATGCCTAGATAATATTTAGATTTTTTTTGGTTCGTGTAAAACTTGAACTTCCGTATTTTACATGGGAGAGCATATTGAGTTGGTGTATATATTCTAAAACAGAGTAGAAAAAGGCATTGTATATTTTTTCTGACAGACTACATTCAGAAGAATTTTGCTTATAACATTGGGGTGCCTAGATAATATTTAGAATTTTTTAATTTGCGTAAATTTACAATTTCTATATTTTACATGAGAGAGCATATTGAGTTGGTTTATATACTTTATAACAGAGTAGGAAAGGGCATTGTATATTATTTCTGACAGATTATATTCTCAGCAATTTTGCTTTTAACGTTGGGTGCCTATATAATATTTAGATTTATTTCGATTCACGTAAAATTAGAATTTCGGTATTTTACATGAGAGAGCATATTCAGTTGGTGTATATACTCCAAAACAAAGTAGAATAGGGTATTGTATATTTTTTATGACAGATTATATTCAGACCAATTTTGCTCTTTACATCGGGGTTCCTAGATAATATTTAGATTTTTTTCAAATTCCGTAAAATTAGAATTTCGGTATTTTACATGAGAGAGCATATTAAATTGGTGTATATACTCCAAAACAGATTAAAATAGGGCATTGTATATTATTTCTAACAGAATTTATTCAGAGCAATTTTGCTTTTAACATTGGGGTGCCTAGATAATATTTAGATTTTCTTCGATTCGCGTAAATTTAGAATTTCAGTATTTTACGTGAGAGAGCATATTGAGTTGGTGTATATACTCCAAAACAGAGTAGAAAAGGGCATTGTATATTTTTTCTCACAGATTATATTCAGAGAAATCTTGCTTTTAACATTGGGATGCCTAGATAATATTAAGATATTTTTCGATTCGCTTAAATATAGAATTTGTATATTTTATATAAGAGAGCATATGGAGTTGGTGTATATACTCCAAAACAGAGTAGAATAGGGCATTATATATTTATTCTGACAGATTATATTGAGAGTAATTTTGTTTTTAACATCGGGGTATCTAGATTATATTTAGATTATTTTCGATTCACGTAAAATTTGAATTTCGGTATTTTACATGAGAGAGCATACTGAGTTCGTGTATAGATTCCAAAACAGAGTGGAATGAGGCATTGTATATTTTTTCTAACAGACTATATTCAGAGCCATTTTCTTTTAACCTTGGGACACCTAGATATTATTTAGATATTTTTTGATTCGTGTAAAATTAGAATTTCGGTATTTTACATGAGAGAGCATATTGAGTTTGTGTATATATTACAAAACAGAGTAGAAAAAGGCATTGTACATTTTTTCTGATATATTATATTCAGAGCAATTTTGCTTTTCATATTGGGGTGCCTAGATAATATTTAGATTTTTTAATATTTTTGATTCTGTTAAAATTAGAATTTCTGTATTTTACATGAGAGAGCATACTGAGTTGGTGTATATAGTACAAAACAGAGTGGAATAAAGCATTGTATACTTTCTCTAAGAGACTATATTCAGAGCCATTTTCTTTTAACTTTGGGGCGCCTAGATATATTTTAGGTTTTTTTTATTCGCTTAAATATAGAATTTCTGTATTTTGCATGAGAGAGCATATGGAGTTGGTGTATATACTCCAAAACAGAGTAGAATAGGGCACTGTATATTTATTCTGACAGATTATATTCAGAGAAATTTTGTTTTTAACATTGGGGTGACTATATAATATTTAGATATGTTTCGATTCACGTAAAATTAGAATTTCGGTATTTTTCATGAGAGAGCATACTGAGTTGGTGTATATATATTCCAAAATGAAGTAGAATAAGGCATTGTACATTTTTTCTAACACACTATATTCAGAGCCATTTTCTTTTAACTTTGGGGAACCTAGATATTATTTAGATTTTTTTCGATTCATGTAAATTTAGAATTTCTGTATTTTACATGAGAGAGTATATTGAGTTGGTGTATATACTCCAAAACAGAGGAGAAAAGGGCATTGTATATTTTTTGTGACATATTATATTCAAAGAAATTTTGCTTTTAAAATTGGAGTGCGTAGATAATATTAGGTTTTTTTCAATTCGCTTAAATATAGAATTTCTGTATTATACATGAGATAGCATACTGAGTTGTTGTACATACTCCAAAATACAGTAGAATAGGGCATTGTATATTTTTTCTGACAGATTATATTTAGATTTTTTTCGATTCGCTTAAATATAGAATTTCTGTATTTTACATGATACAGCATATGGAGTTGGTGTATATAATCCAAAACAGAGTAGAATAGGGCATTGTATATTTTTTCTGACAGATTATATTCAGAGCAATATTGTTTATATAATTGGGGTGCCTAGATAATATTTAGATTTCTTTCAATTCACGTAAAATTAGAATTTTTGTATTTTACATGAGAGAGCATACTGAGTTGGTGTATATACTCCAAAAGAGAGTAGCATAAGGCATTGTAGATTTTTTTCGATTCGCTTAAATATAGAATTTCTTTATTTTACGTGATAGAGCATATGGAGTTGATGTATATACTCAAAAACAGAGTAGAATAGGGCATTGTATTTTTTTCTGACAGATTATATTCAGAGCAATTTTGTTTTTAACATTGGTGTGCCTAGATAATATTTAGATTTTTTTTATTCACGTGAAATTTGAATTTTGGTATTTTATATGAGAGAGCGTACTGAGATGGTGTATATACACCAAAACAGAATAGAATAAGACATTGTATATTTTTTCTGACAGATTATATTCAGAGCAGTTTTGCTTTTAACATTGGGGTGCCTAGATAATATTTAGATTTTTTTCAATTCGGTTAAATACAAAATTTCTGTATTTTACATGGGAGAGCATATGGAGTTGGTATATATACACCAAAACAGAGTAGGATAGGCCCTTGTATATTTTTTTCACAGATTATATTCAGAGCAATTTTGTTTTTAACTTTTGAATGCCTACATAATATTTAGATTTTTTCGATTTGGGTAAAATTAGAATTTCTGTATGTTAGATGAGAGAGCATACTGAGTTGGTGTATATACTCCAAAACATAGAAGAATAAGGCATTGTATATTTTTACTCACAAACTATATTCAGAGCCATTTTCTTTGAACTTTGCGGCGCCTAGATATTATTTGAATTTTTTTCGATTCGGGTAAAATTAGAATTTCGGTATTTCACAGAAGAGAGCATATGGAGTTGGTGTATATACTCCAAAACAGAGTAGAAAAGGGCAGTGTATATTTTTTCTGACAGATTATATTCAGAGCAATTTTTTTTTAACATTGGGGTTCCTAGATAATATTTAGATTTTTTTCGATTCGCTTAAATATAGAATTTCTGTGTTTTACATGTGAGAGCATATGGATTTGGTGTATATACTCCAAAACAGAGTAGAATAGGGCATTGTATATTTTTTCTGACAGATTATATTCAGAGCAATTTTGTTTTTAACATTGGGGTGCCAGGATAATATTTAGATTTTTTCGATTCGGGGAAAATTAGAATTTCTGTATTTTACATGAGAGAGCATATGGATTTGGTGTATATACTCCAAAACAGAGTAGAATAAGGCATTGTATATATTTTCTAACAGACTATATTTAGAGACATTTTCTTGTAACTTTGGGGTACCTAAATATTAATAGATTTTTTTCGATTCACGTAAAATTAGAATTTTGTTATATTACATGAGAGAGCATACTGATTTGGTATATGTACTCCAAAACAGAGTAGAATAGGGCCTTGTATATTTTTTCTGACAGATGATATTCTGAGTAATTTTGCTTTTAACATTGGGGTGCCTAGATAATATTTAGTTTTTTTTCGATTCGCTTAAAAATAGAATTTCTGTATTTTACAGGAGAGAGCAGGTAGAGTTGGTGTATATACTCAAAAACAGGGTAGAATAGGGCATTGTATATTTTTTCTGCTAGATTATATTCAGAGCAATTTTGTTTTTAACATTGGGGTGCCTAGATTATATTTAGATTTTTTTGATTCGGGTAAAATTAAAATATCTTTATTTTACACGAGAGAGCATACTGAGTTCGTGTATATACTCCAAAACATAGTAGAGTAAGGCATTGTATATTTGTTCTAACAGACTATATTCAGTGCCATTTTCTTTCAACTTTGGGGTGCCTAGATATTATTTAGATTTTTTTCAATTCAGGTAATATTAGAATGTATGTATTTTACATGAGAGAGCATATGGAGTTGGTGTATATACTCCAGTACAGTGTAGATAAGGGCATTGTATAATTTTTATGACAGATTATATTCAGAGAAATATTGCTTTTAACATTGGGGTGCCTAGATAATATTTAGATATTTTTTGATTCACGTAAAATTAGAATTTCGTTATTTTACATGAGAGAGTATACTGAGTTGGTGTATATATTCAAAAACGGAGGAGAATAGGGCATTGTATATTTTTTTTTGACAGATTATATTCAGAGCAATTTTGTTTTTATCATTGGTGTGCCTAGATTATATTTAGATTTTTTCAATTCGGGGAAAATTAGAATTTCTGAATTTTACATGAGAAAGCGTATTGAGTTGGTGTATATACTCCAAAACAGAGTAGAATAGGGCATTGTATATTTTTTCTGAAAGATTATATTCAGAGCAATTTTTCTTTTAACATTGGGGTGCCTAGATAATATTTAGATTTTTTTCGATTCACGTAAATTTAGAATTTCGCTGTTTTAGCTGACAGAGCATATTGAGTTTGTGTATATACTTCAAAACCGAGTAGAAAAGAACATTGTATATTTTTTCTGACAGATTATATTCAGATCAATGTTGCTTTTAACATTGAAGTGCCTAGTTAATATTTAGATTTATTTCGATAAACGTAAATTTAGAATTTCCGTATTTTACATTAAAGAGCATATTCTGTTGGTGTATATACTGCAAAACACAGTAGAAAAGGGAATAGTATATTTTGATTGACAGGTTATATTAAGAGTCATTTTCTTTTAACATTGGGGTTCTAGATAATATTTAGATTTTTTTCGATTAGCGTAAAATTACAATTTCAATATTGTACCTGAGAGAGCATATTGAGTTGGTTTATTTACTCCAAAACAGAGTAGAAAAGGGCATTGTATATTTTATCTGAGAGGTTATATTCACAGCAATTTTGCTTTTAACATTGTGGTGCCTAGATCATAGTTAGATTTTTTTCGATTCGCGTGAAATTAGAATTTCGGTATTTTACATGAGACAGCATATTTAGTTGGTATATATACCCCAAAACAGCGTAAAAAAAGGTATTGTATATTATTTATGACAAATTATATTCAGAGCAATGTTGCTTTTAACATTAAGGTTCCTAGACAATATTTAGATATTTTTCGATTCCCGTAAAATTAGAATTTCGGTATTTTACATGAGAGAGCATACTGAGTTGGTGTATATACTCCAAAAGAAAGTAGAATAAAGCATTGTATATTATTTCAAACAGATTATAATCAGAGCGATTTTGTTTTAACATTGGGGTACCTCAATAATATTTAGATTTCTTTCGATTTGCGTAAATTTCGAATTTCGGTATTTTACATGTGAGAACATATTGAGTTGGTGTATATACTCCAAAACCGAGTATAATAGGGCATTGTATATTTTTTCTGACAGATTATATTCAGAGCTATTTTATTTTAACATTGGGGTGCTAAGATGGTATTTAGATTTTTTTTGATTCGCGTATAATTAGAATTTGGGTATTTTACATGAGCGAGCATATTGAATCATTGTATATACTCCAAAACAGAGTAGAAAAGGGCATTGTATATTTTTTCTGAAAGATTATATTCAGAGCAGATTTGCTTTTAACATTGGTGTGCCTAGATAATATTTAGATTTTCTTCAGTTCGTGTGAACTTAGAATTTCGGTATTTTACATGAGAGAGCATATTTAGTTGGTGTATATACTCCAAATGAGAGTGGAAAAAAGCATTGTATACTTTCTCTGACAGATTTTGTTCCGAGAAATTTTGCTTTTTATATTGGGGTGCCTAGATAATACTTAGATTTTCTTCGATTCCCGTGTATTTAGTATTTCGGTATTTTATATGATAGAGCATATTGAATTGGTGTGTATACTCGAAAATAAACTAGAAAAGGGGATTGTATATTTTTTCTGACAGATTATATTCAGATCCATTTTCACATAACATTGGAATACCTAGATAATATTTAGATTTTTTGTAATTTGCGTAAAATTAGAATTTCGGTATTTTACATGATTGAGCATATTGAGTTTGTTTATATCCTCCAAAATAGAGTAGAAACCGGCATTGAATATTTTTTCTGACAGATTATATTCAGATCAATTTTGTTTTTAACATTGGGGTGCCTAGATAATATTTAGATTTTTTCAATTCGTGTAAAATTAGAATTTCTGTATTTTACATGTGAGAGCATACTGAGTTGGTGTATATACTCCAAAACAGAGCAGAGTAAGACATGGTATGTTTTCTCTAACAGACTATATTCAGAGCCCTTTTCCTTTAGCTTCGGGGCACCTAGATATTATTTAGATTTTTTTCGATTCACATAAAATTGGAATTTCTGTATTTTACATGAGAGAGCATATTGAGTTGGTGTGTATACTCCAAAACAGAGAAGAAAAAAGAATTGTATATTTTTTCTGACAGAATATATTCAGAGCAATTTTGCTTTTAACAGTGGAATGCATAGATAATATTTAGATTTTTTTCGAGTCACGTAAAATGAGAATTTCGGTATTTTACATGAGAGAGCATATTGAGTTGGTGTATATACTCCAAAACAGAGTAGAAATGGCATTGTATATTTTTTCTGACAAATTATATTCACAGCAATTTTGCTTTTAACATTGGGGTGCCTAGATAATATTTAGATTTTTTCGATTTAGGTAAAATTAGAATTTCAATATTTTATATGAGAGAGCTTAATGAGTTGGTGTATATACTCCAAAACAGGGTAGCATAAGGCACTGTATGTTATTTCTGACAGACTATATTCAGAGCCATTTTCTTTTAACTTTGGGGCGCCTACATATTATTTAGATTTTTTTAGATTCGGGTAAAATTAGAATTTCGATATTTGACATGAGAGAGCTTATTGAGTTGGTGTATATACTCCAAAAATTAGTAGCAAAGGGTAGTGTATATTTTTGCTCACAGATTAAATTCAGCGCAATTTTGCTTTTGCCATTCAGGTGCCTAAATTATATTTAGAATTTTTCAATTCATGTAAAATTTGAATTTCGTTATTCTACATGTGAGAGTTTACTTAGTTGGTGTATATACAAAATAGAATAAGGCATTGTATATTTCTTCTAACACACTACATTGAGAGCCATTTTCTTTAATTTTGGGGTGCCTAGATATTATTTAGATTTTTTTCGATTAGCGTAAACTTAGAATTTCGTTTTTTTACATGAGAAAGCCTATGAAGTTGGTGTGTATACTCCAAACAGAGTAGAAAAGAGCATTGTATATTTTTTCTGACAGATTATATTCAGAACAATTTTTCGTTTAACATTGGGGTGCCTAGATAATATTTAGAATTTTTTCAATTCGCACAAATATAGAATTTGTGTATTTTACATGAGAGAGCATATGGAGTTGGTGTATATACTCCAAAAACAGAGTAGAATAGGGCATTGTATATTTTTTATGGCAGATTATATTCACAGCAATTTTGTTTTAAGCATTGGGTTGCCTAGATAGTATTTAGATTTTTACATTTCGGGTAAAATTAGAATTTCTGTATTTTACGTGAGAGAGCATACTGAGTTGGTGTATATACTCCAAAACAGAGTAGAATAAGGCATTGTATATTTTTTATAACAGACTATATTCAGAGCCATTTTCTTTTACCTTTGGGGCGCCTAGATATTATTTAGATTTTCCTCGATTAGCGTAAGATTATAATTTCGTTATTTTACGTTGGAGAGCATATTGAGTTGGTTTATATACTCCAAAAAAGAGTAGAAAAGGGCATTGTATATTTTTTCTGACAAATTATATTCAGAGCAATTTTGCTTTTAACATTGGAGTGCCTAGATAATATTTAGATTTTTTTCAATTCGCGTAAAATTAGAATTTCGGTATTTTACATGAGAGAGCACACTGAATTGGTTTATAAACTCCAAAACAGAGTAGAATACGGCATTGTATATTTCTTCGGACAGATTATATTCATAGAAATTTTGTTTTTAACATTGGGGGGCCTAGATAATATTTAGATTTTTTCGATTTGGGTAAAGTTAGAATTTCTGTATTTTACATGAGAGAGCCTATTGAGTTGAGTTGGTGTATATACTATAAAACAGAGAAAAGGGCATTGTATATTTTTTCTGACAGATTATATTCAGAGCAATTTTGTTTTTAATATTGGGGGGCCTAGATAATATTTAGATATTTTCGATTCGGTTAAAATTAGAATTTAGGTATTTTACGTGAGAGACCATATTGAGTTGGTGTATATACTCCAAAACAGAGTAAAAAAGGGCATGGTATATTTTTTCTGACAGATTATATTCAGAGCAATTTTGCATTTAACATTGGGGTGCCTAGATGATATTTAGATTTTTTTCAATTTGCCTAAATATAGAATTTATGTATTTTATATGAGAGAGCACATTGAGTCGGTGTATATACTCCAAAACAGAGTAGAATAGGGCATTGTATATTTTTTCTGACAGATTATACTCAGAGAAATTTTGTTTTTAACATTGGGGTGCCTAGATAATATTTATATTTTTTCGATTTGTGTAAAAATAGAATTTCTGTATTTTACATGAGAGAGGATACTGAGTTAGTGTTTATACTCCAAAACAAAATAGAATAAGGCATTGTATATTTTTTCTAACAGAGTATATTCAGAGCCATTTTGTTTTAAATTTCGGGCACCTAGATATTTACTTTTTTTTCGATTCGCTTAAAATTAGAATTTCGGTATTTTACATGAGAGAGCATACTGAGTTGGTGTATATACTCCAAAACAGAGGAGAATAAGGCATTGTATATTTTTTCTAACAGACGATATTCAGAGCCATTTCTTTTAACTTTGGGGCGCCTAGATATTATTTAGAATTGTTTCAGTTCGTGTAAAATTAGAATTTCGGTATTTTTCATGAGAGAGCATACTGAGTTTGTGTATATACTGCAAAACAGAGTAGAATAAGGCATTGTATATTTTTTTTAACAGACTATATTCAGAGCCATTTTCTTTTAACTTTGGAGAGACTAGATATTATTTAGATTTTTTTCAATTCACGTAAAATTACAATTTCAGTATTTTACATGAGAGAGCATACTGAGTTGGTGTATATACTCCAAAACAGAGTAGAAAAGGGCATTGTATATTATTTCTGACAGATTATATTCAGAGCAATTTTGTTTTTAACATTGGGGTGCCTAGATAATATTTAGATTTTTTTCGATTCACGTAAAATTAGAATTTTTGTATTTTACATGAGACAGCATGCTGAATTGGTGTATATACTCCAAAACAGAGTAGAATAAGGCATTGTATATTTTCTCTAACAGACTATATTCAGCGCCATGTTCTTTTAACTTTGGTATGGATAGATATTATTTAGATTTTTTTCAATTCACGTAAAATTACAATTTCGGTATTTTACATGAGAGAGCATACTGAGTTGGTGTATATACTCCAAAACAGAGTAGAAAAGGGCATTGTACATTTTTTCTGACAGATTATATTCAGAGCAATTTTGCTTTTAACATTGGGGTCCCTAGATAATATTTACATTTTTTTCGATTCACTTAAATATAGAAATTCTGTATTTTTCATGAGAGAGCATATGGAGTTAGTGTATATACTTAAAAACAGAGTAGAATAAGGCATTGTATATTTTTATTTGACAGATTCTATTCAGAGCAATCTTGTTTTTAACATTGGCGTGCCTAGATAATATTAGGATTTATTCGATTTGGGTAAAATTTGAATTTCATTTTTTTACATCGGAGAGCATACTGAGTTTGTGTATATACTCGAAAACAGAGTAGAATAGGTCTTCGTATATTTTTTCTGACAGATAATATTCAGAGAAATTTTTGTTTAACATTTCGGTGCCTACATATTTAGATTTTTTCGATTCGGGTAAAATTAGTATTTCGGGATTTTACATGAGAAAGCATATTGATTTGGTGTATATACTCCAAAACAGATTAGAAAAGGGCATTTTATATTTTTTCTGACAGATTACATTCAGAGCAATTTTGCTTTTAACGTGGGAGTGCCTAGATATTATTTAGATTTTTTTCGATTTGCTTAAATATAGAATTTCTTTATTTTACATGAGGGGGCATATGGAGATGGTGTATGTACTTTAAAACAGGGTAGAATAGGGCATTGTATATTTCTTCTGATTTTTTTAAGGGACTATATTCAGAGCCATTTTCTTTTAAATTTGGTGCACCTTGATATTATTTAGATTTTATTCGATTAGCGTAAAATTTGAATTTCGGTTTTTTACATGAGAGAGCATATTGAGTTGGTGTATATACTACAAAACAGAGGAGAAAAGAGCATTGTATATATTTTCTGACAGATTATATTCAGAGGAATTTTGCGTTTAACATTGGGGTGCCTAGATAATATTTCGAATTTTTTGATTCGCTTAAATATAGAATTTCTATATTTTACATGAGAGAGCATATGGAGTTGGTGTATATACTCCAAAACAGAGTAGAATAGGGTTTCGTATATTTTTTCTGACAGATTATATTCAGAGCAATTTTGTTTTTCACATTGGGGTGCCTAGATAATTAGATTTTTTTCAATTCACGTAAAATTAGAATTTTGGTATTTTACATGAGAGAGCATACTGAGTTGGTGTATATACTCCAAAACAGAGTAGAATAAGGCATTGTATATTTTTTCTGACAGATTATATTCAGAGCAATTTTGCTGTTAACATTCGGGTGCCTAGATATTATTTAGATTTATTCCAATTCGCTTAGAATTAGAATTTCGGTATTTTAAATGAGAGACCATACTGAGTTGGTGTATATACTCCAATAAAGAGTAGAATAAGGCATTGTATATTTTTTCTAACAGACTATATTTAGAGCCATTTTGTTTTAACTTTGGGGCACCTAGATATTATTTAGATATTTTTCGATTCACGTACAATTAGAATTTCGGTATTTAACATGAGAGAGTATACTGAGTTGGTGTATATACTCCAAAACAGAGTAGAATAAGGCATTGTATATGTTTTCTAACAGACTATATTCAGAGACATTTTCTTTCAACTTTGGGGCGCGTTGATATTATTTAGATTTTTTCGATTCACATAAAATTAGAATTTCGTTATTTTACATGAGAGAGCATACTGAGTTGGTGTATATACTCCAAAACAAAGTAGAATAAGGCATTGTATATTTTTTCTAACAGACTATATTAAGAGCCATTTTTGTTGATCGTTGGGGCGCCTAGATATTATTTAGATTTTTTTCGATTCGCGTAAAATTAGAATTTTTGTATTTTACATGAGAGAGCATATAGAGTTGCTGTATATACTCCAAAACAGAGTAGAATGGGGCATTGTATATTTTTTCTGACTGATTATATTCAGAGCAATTTTGTTTTTAACATTGGGTTGAATAATTAATATTTAGACTTCTTTCGATTCGGGTAAAATTATAATTTCAGTATTTTACATGAGATAGCATACTGAGTTGGTGTATATACTCCAAAACAAAGTAGAATAAGGCATTCTATATTTTTTCTAAAAGACTATATTAAGAGCCATTTTATTTTAACTTCGAGGCGCCTAGGTGTTATTGAGATTTTTTTCGATTCACGTAAAATTAGAATTTCTGTATTTTACATGAGAGAGCATATGGAGTTGGTGTATATACTCCAAAACAGATTAGAAAAGGACACTGTGTATTTTTTCTGACAGATTATATTCAGATAAATTTTTATTTTATCATTGGGATGCCTAGATAATATTTAGATTTTTTTCGATTCACGTAAAATTTGAATTTCGGTATTTTAAGTGAGAGAGCATACTGAGTTGGTGTATATACTTTAAAACAAAGTAGAATAGGTCATTGTATATTTTTTATGACAGATTATATTCAGAGCAATTTGTTCTTTACCATTAGTGTGCCTACATAATATTTACATTTTTTCGATTCGGATAAAATTAGAATTTCTGTATTTTACATGAGAGAGCAAATTGAGTTGTTGTATATACTACAGAACAGAGTAGAAAAGGGCATTGTATATTTTTTCTGAAAAATTATATTCAGAGCAATTTTGCGTTTAACATTATGGTGCCTAGATAATATTCAAATTTGTTTCTATTCACTTAAATATAGAATTTCTCTACTTTACTTGAGAGAGCATACTGAATTGGTGTATATACTCCAAAACAGAGTAGAATAGGGCATTGTATATTCTTTCTGACAGATTATATTCAGAGGTATTTTTCTTTTAACATTCGGGTGCCTAGATAATATTTAAATTTTTTTCGATTCGCTTAAATATAGAATTTCTCTATTTTACATGAGAGAGCATACTGAGTATGTTTATATACTCTAAAACAGAGTAGAATAAGACATTGTATATTTTTTTTAAAAGACTATATTCCGAGACATTAACTTTTAACTTCGGGGCGTCTAGATATCATTTAGATTTTTTCGATTTGCATGAAATTAGAATTTCGGTATTTTACATGAGAGAACATATGGAGTTGGTGTATATACCCTAAAACGAAGTAGAAAAGGGCATTGTATATTTTTTCTGACAGATTTTATGCAGAGCAATTTTGTTTTTAACATTGGCGTCCCTAAAAAATATTTAGATTTTATTGATTCGGGTAAAATTAGAGTTTCTGTATTTTACATGAAAGAGCATATTGAGTTGGTTTATATAATACAAAACAGAGTAGAAAATGGCATTGTGTATTTTCTCTGACAGACTATATTCAGAGCAATTTTTCTTTTAACATTGGGGTGCCTACATAATATTTAGATATTTTTCAATTCGCTTAAATATAGAATTTCTGTATTTTACATGAGAGAGCATATGCAGTTGGTGTATATACCCCAAAATAGAGTAGAATAGGGTATTGTATATTTTCTCTGACAGATTATATTCAGAGCAATTTTGTTTTTAACATTGGGTTGCCTATATAATATTTAGATTTTTTTTGATTCACGTAAAATTAGAATTTCTGTATTTTACATGAAAGAGCATATTGAGTTGGTGTATATAATACAAAACAAAGTAGAATAGGGCATTTTATATTATTTCAGACAGATTATATTCAGAGCAATTTTGTTCTTAACATTGGGTTGACTAAATAATATTTAGATTTTTCGATTAGGGTAGAATTAGAATTTCTGTATTTTACATGACAGAGCATATTTTGTTGGTTTATATACTACAAAACAGAGTAGAAAAGGGCATTGTACCTTTTTTCTGACAGGTTTTTTTCAGAGCAATTTTGTGTTTAACATTGCGGTGCCTAGATAATATTTAGAAATTTATCGATTCACTTAAAATGAGAATTTCGGTATTTTACATGTGAGAGCATCCTGAGTTGTTGTATATACTCCAAAACAGAGTAGAATAGCGCATTGTATATTTTTTCTGACAGACTGTATTCAGAGCAATTTATTTTTTAACATTGGGGTGCCTAGATAATATTTAGATTGTTTCGATTTGGGTAGAATTGGAATTTCTGCATTTTACATGAGAGAGCATATTGAGTTGGTGTATATACTACAAAACAGAGAAGTAAAGGGCATTGTATATTTTCTCTGACATATTATATTAAGAGCAATTTTGTTTTTAACATTGGGGTGCATAGATAATATCTAGAATTTATGCGATTCGCTTAAATATATAATTTCTGTATTTTATATGAGAGAGCATAAAGAATTGGGGTATATACTTTAAAACAGAGTAGAATAGGGCATTGTATATATTTTCTGACAGATTATGTTTAGAGCAATTTTGTTTTTAACATTGGGGTGCCTAGATAATATTTAGATTTCTTTTGATTCACGTAAATTAAGAATTTATGTGATTTACATGAGAGAGCATACTGAGTTTGTGTATATACTCCAAAACAGAGTAGAATAAAGCATTGTATATTTTTTCTGACGGATGATATTCAGAGCAATTTTTTTTTTTAACACTGGGGTGCCTAGATAATATTTAGATTTTTTCCATTTGGGTAGAAATAGAATTTTTGTATTTTACATGAGAGAGCATATTGAGTTGGTGCATATACTACAAAACAGAGAAGTAAAGGGCATTGTATATTTTATATGACAGATTATATTAAGAGCAATTTTGCTTTTCACATTGGGGTGCCTAGATAATATCTAGAATTTTTTCAATTCAGTTAAATATTGAATTTCTGTATTTTACTTGAGAGACCATTTGGAGTTGGTTTATATACTCCAAAACAGAGAAGAATAAAGCATTGTGTATTTTTTCTTACAGATTATATTTAGAACCATTTTCTTTTTACTTTGGGGCGCCTAGATATTATTTAGATTTCTTTCTATTCACGTAAAATTGGAATTTCTGTATTTTACATGAGAGAGCATATGGAGTTTCTGTATATATTCCAAAACAGAGTAGAATAGGGCATTGTATATTTTTTCTGACAGATTATATTCAGAGCAATTATGTTTTTAACATTGGGGTGCCTAGATAATATTTAGATTTTTTCGATTCGGGTATAATTAGAATTTGATATTTTACATGAGAGAGCAGAGTGAGTTGGTGTATATACTCCAAAACAGAGTAGAATAGGGAAATGAATATTTTTTCTGACAGATTATATTCAGAGCAATTTTGTTTGTAACATTGCGTTGCCTACATAATATTTTGATTTTTTCGATTCGGATAAAATTTGAATTTATGTATTTTACATATCAGAGCATATTGAGTTGGTGTATATGCTACAAAACACAGTAGAAAATGGCATTGTGTATTTTTTCTGACAGATTATATTCAGAGCAATTTTGCTTTTAACATTGGGGTGCCTAGGTAATATTTAGATATTTTTCGATTCACTTAAATATAGAATTTTTGTATTTTAGATGAGAGAGCATATGGAGTCGTTGTATATACTCCAAAAACGAGTAGAATAGGGCATTTTATATTTTTTCTGACAGATTATATTCAGAGCAATTTTGTTTTTAACATTGGGTTGACTAAATAACATTTAGATTTTTTCGATTCGCGTAAAATTAGAATTTCTGTATTTTACAAAAGAGAGAATACTGAGTTGCTGTATATACTCCAGAACAGAGTAGAATAAAACAGTGTATATTTTCTCAAACAGACTATATTAAGAGCCATTTTCTTGTAAGTTTGTGGCACCTAGATATTATTTAGATTTTTTTCGATTCGTGTAAAATTAGTATTTCTGTATTTTTCATGAGAGAGCATATGGACCTGGTGTATATACTCCAAAACAGAGTAGAATCGGACATTGTATATTTTTTCTGACAGATTATATTCAGAGCAATTTTCCTTTTAACATTGGGGTGCCTAGATAATATTTACAATTTTTTTGATTAACGTAAAATTAGAATTTTTGTGTTTTATATGAGAGAGCACACTGAGTTGGTGTACATACTCCAAAACAGAGTAGAATAGGGCATTGTTTATTTTTTCTGACACATTATCTTCATAGGAATTTTGATTTTAACATTCGGATGCCAAGATGATATATAGATTTTTATCGATTTGCTTAAATATGGAATTTCTGTATTTTACATGATAGAGCATATGGAGTTGGTATATATAATCCAACACAGAGTAGAATAGGGCATTGTATTTTTTTTCTGACAGATTATATTCACAGCAATTTTGTTTTTAACGTTGGCATGCCGAGATAATATTTAAATTGTTTTCGATTCCCTTAAATATAGAATTTCTGTATATTACATGATAGAGCATATGGAGTTAATGTATATACTTTAAAAAAGAGTAGAATAGTGCATTATATATTTTTTCTGACTGATTATATTCAGAGCAATTTTGTTTTTAACATTGCTTTGCCTAAATAATATTTAGATTTTTTCGATTCAGGTAAAATTAGAATTACTGCATTTTACATAAGAGAGCATACTGAGTTGGTGTATATACTCCAAAACAGAGTAGAATAAGGCATTTTATATTTTTTCTAACAGACTATATTAAGAGCCATTTTCTTTTAACGTCGAGGCGCCTAGATATTATTTAGATTCTTTCGATTCTTGTAAAATTTGAATTTCTGTATTTTACATGAGAGAGCCTATGGAATTGCTGTATATACTCCAAAACAGAGTAGAAAAGGACACTGTATATTTTTTCTGACAGATTATATTCAGATCAATTTTGCTTTTAACATTGGGGTGCCTAGATAATATTTAGATTTTCTTCGATTCACGTAAAATTTGAATCACGGTATTTTACATGAGAGAGCATACTGAGTTGGTGTACATACTCAAAAAAAGAGTAGAATAGGGCATTGTATATTTTTTCTGAGAAATTATATTCAGAGCAATTTTGATTTTAACCTTGGGGTGCCTAGATAATATTTAGATTTTTTCGATTCGGGTAAAATTAGACTTTCTGTATTTTACATGAGAGAGCATAAGGAGTTGGTGTATATACTACAAAACAGAGTAGAAACGGGCATTGTATATATTTTCTGACATATTATATTCAGAGCAATTTTGCTTTTAACATTGGGGTGCCTAGATAATATTTAGATTTTTTTCGATTCCCTTATATATAGAATTTCAGTATTTTACATGAGAGAGCATATGGAGTTGGTGTATATACTCCAAAACAGAGTTGAATAGGGCATTGTATATTCATTCGGACAGATTATATTCATAGCAATTTTGTTTTTAGCATTGGGGGGCGTAGACAGTATTTATATTTATTCGATTCTGATAGAATTAGAATTTCTGTATTTTACATGAGAGAGCATATGGAGTTGCTGTATATACTCCAAAACAAAGTCGAATAAGGCATTGTGTATTTTTTCTAACATGCTATATTCAGAGCCATTTTTGTTGAACGTTGGGGCGCCTAGATATTATTTAGATTTTTTTCGATTTGCATAAAATTAGAATTTCTGTATTTTACATGGGAGAGCATATACAGTTGGTGTATATACTCCAAAACAGAGTAGAATAGGGCATTGTATATTTTTTCTGACAGATTATATTCAGAACAATTTTGTTTTTATTATTGAAGTGCCTAGATAATATTTAGATTTTTTTCGATTCATGTAAAATTAGATTATCGTTATTTAACATGAGAGGGCATACTCAGTTGGTGTATATACTCCAAAACATAGTAGATTAGGGCATTATATATTTTTTCTGATAGATTATATTCAGAGCAATTTTGTTTTAACATTGGGGTGCCTACATAATATTTTGATTTTTTTGATTCGGGTAAAATTAGAATTTTGTTAATTTATATGAGAGAGCATACTGAGTAGGTGTATATACTTTAAAACAGAGTAGAATATGGCATTGTATATTTTTTCTGACAGATTATATTCACAGCAAATTTTTCTTTAACATTGGCGTGCCTACATAATATTTAGATTTTTCAATTCGGATAAAATTAGAATTTCTGTAGAGACCATATTGAGTTGGTGTATATACTACAAAACATAGTAGAAAAGGGCATTGTATATTTTTTCTGACAAATTATATTCAAAGCAATTTTGTTTTTAAAATTGGAGTGCCAAGACTATATTTATATTTTTTCGATTCTGGTAGAATTTGAATTTCTGTATTTTACATGAGAGAGCATATTGAGTTGGTGTATATACTCCAAAACAGAGTAGAACAGGGCATTGTATATTTTTTCTCACAGATTATATTCAGAGCAATTTTGTTTTTAACATTGGGGTACCTAGATAATATTTAGATATTTTTCGAATTGCTTAAATATAGAATTTCTGTATTTTACATGATAGAGCATATGGAGTTGGTGTATATACCCCATAACAGAGTAGAATAGTGCATTGTATATTTTTTTCTCACAAATTATATTCAGAGATATTTTGTTTTTAACATTGGGTTGCCTAAATAATATTTAGATTTTTTCGATTCGGGTAAAATTAGAATTTTTGTATTTTACATGTCAGACCATACTGTGTTGGTGTATATACAACAAAACAGAGTACAAAAGGGCATTGTATATTTTTTCTGACAGATTATATTCAGAGCGATATTGCTTTTAACATTGGGGTGCCAGGATAATATTTAGATTTTTTTCGATTCCCTTAAATATAGAATTTCTGTATTTTACATGAGGAGCATATGGAGTTCATTTATATACTCCAAAACAGAGTAGAATAGGGCATTGTATATTTTTTCTGAAAGATTATATTCAGAGAAATTTTGTTTTTAACATTGGGGTGCCGAGACAATATTTATATTTTTTTGATTCGGGTAGAATTAGAATTTTTGTATTTTACATGAGAGAGCAACCTGAGTTGGTGTATATACTCCAAAACAGATTAGAATAAGGCATTGTATATTTTTTCTAACAGACTATTTTTAGAGCCATTTTCTTTTAACTTTGAGGTACCTAGATATTATTTAGATTTTTTTCAATTTACATAAAATTAGAATTTCGGTATTTATATGAGAGAGCATATGGAGTTGGTGTATATACTCCAAAACAGAATAGAATCGGGCATTGTATATTTTTTCTGACAGATTATATTCAGAGCAATTTTACTTTTAACATTGGGGTGCCTAGGTAATATTTAGATTTTTTTCGATCGCATAAATATTGAATTTCTGTATTTTACATGAGAGAGCATATTGAGTTGGTGTATATACTCCAAAATAGAGTAGAATAGGGGATTGTATATTTTTTCTGATAGATTATATTCAGAGAGATTTTGTTTTTAAAATTGCGGTGCCTAGATAATATTTAGATTTGTTTCGATTCAATGAAATATAAAATTTCAGTATTTTACTTGAGAGAGCATATGGAGTTGGTGTACATACTCAAAAACATAGTAGAAAAGTACATTGGATATTTTTTCTGACCCATTATATTCAGTGCAATTATGCTTTTAACATTGGGGTGCCTAGATAATATTTAGATTTTCTTCAATTCGCTTAAATATAAAATTTCTGTATTTTTTATGAGAGAGCCTATGGAGTTGGTGTATATACTCCAAAACAGGGTATAATACGGCATTGTATATGTTTTCTGACAGATTACATTCAGAGCAATTTTGCTTTTAACATTGGGGCGTCTAGATATTATTTAGATTAATTTCGACTCACGTAAAATTTGAATTTCGCTATTTTACATGAGAGAGCATATTGAGTTGGTGTATATACTTTAAAACAGTGTAGAAAAGGGCATTCTATAATTTTTATGAAAGATTATATGCAGAGCAATTTTGTTTTTAACATTTGGGTGCCTAGATAATATTTAGGTTTTTTCGATTTTGGTAATATTATAATTTCGATATTTTACATGAGAGAGCATAAGGAGTTGGTGTATATAGTGTAAAACAGAGAAGAATAAGGCATTGTATATTTTCTCTAACAGGCTATATTCAGAGCCATTTTCTTTTAACTTTGGGGCGTCTAGATATTATTTAGATTTTTTTGAATCATGTAAATTTCGAATTTCTGTATTTTACGTGAGAGAGCATATTGAGGTGGTGTATATGCAACAAAAGAGAGTAGAAAAGTGCATTATATATTTTTTCTGTGAGATTATATTCAGAGAAATACTGCTTTTAACATTGGGTTGCCTAGAATATATTTAGATTATTTCGATTCGTGTAAAATTAGAATTTTGTTATTTTACATGAGAGGGCATATTGAGTTGGTGTATATACTCGAAAACAGAGTAGAAAAGGGCATTGTATATTTTATCTGACAGATTATATTCAGAGCAATTTTGCTTTTAACATTGGGGTGCCTAGATAATATTTAGATTTTATTTGATTCACTTAAATATAGAATTTCTGTATTTAGATGAGAGAGCATATGGTGTTGGTGTATATACTCCGATACAGAGTAGAATAGGACATTGTATATTTATTCTGACAGATTATATTCAGAGCAATTTTGTTTTTAACATTGGGGTGCCTAGATTATACTTATATTTTCTTTGAATCGCTTAAATATAGAATTTTTCTATTTTACATGAGAGAGCATATGGAGTTGGTGTATATTCTCTAAAACAGAGTAGAATATGGCATTGTATATTTTTTCTAACAGACTATATTCAGAGCCATTCTCTTTTAACTTTGGGGCGCCTAGATATTATTTAGATTTTTTTCGATTCGTGTAAAATTAGAATTTTGGTATTTTAAATGAGGGAGCATATGGAGTTGGTGTATATACTTTAAAACAAAGTAGAATATGGCATTGTATATATTTTCTGACAGATTATTTTCAGAGCAATTTTTTTAATAACATTTGGGTGCCTAGATAATATTTAGATTTTTTCGATTCGGGTAAAAGTAGAATTTCTGTATTTTATAAGAGAGAGCATATTGAGTTGGTGTACATACTACAAAACAGAGTAGAAAAGGGCATTGTATATCTTTTCTGACAGATTATATTCAGAGCAGTTTTGATTTTTACATTTGGGTGCCTAGATAATATTTAGATTTATTTCGATTCGCTTAAATATGTAATTTCTATATTGTACATGAGAGAGCATACTGAGTTGGTTTATATACTCCAAAACAAATTAGAATAAGGCATTGTATATTTTTTCTAATAGACTATATTCAGAGCCATTTTCTTCAAACTTTGGCGCGCCTAGTTATTATTCAGATTTTTTTTATTCGCATAAAATTAGAATTTCGGTATTTTATATGAGAGAGCATATTGATTTGGTGTATATTCTACAAAACAAAGTAGAAAAGGGCATTGTATATTTTGTCTGACAGATTATATTCAGAGCAATTTTGCTTTTAACATTGGGGTACCTAGATAATATTTAGATTATTTTCGATTCGCTTAAATATAGAATTTCTGTATTTTGCATGAGAGAGCACATGGAGTTGGTGTATATACTTTAAAAAAAAGTAGATTAGGGCATTGTATATTTTTTCTGACAGATTATATTCAGAGCAATTTTGTTTTTAACATTGGGGTGCCTAGATAATATTCAGATTTTTTCGATTCTGGAAAAATTAGAATTTCTGTATTTTACATGAGAGAGCATACTGAGTTGGTGTGTATACTCCAAAACAGAGTATAATAAGGCATTGTATATTTTTTCTAACAGACTATATTCAGAGCCATTTTCTTTTAACTTTGGGGCACATAGATATTCTTTAGATATTTTTTGATTCGCGTAAAATTAGAATTTCGGTATTTTACATGAGACAACATATTGAGTTGGTGTATATACTCCAAAACAGACTAGATTAGGTCATTGTATATTTTTTCTGAAAGATTATATTCAGAGAAATTTTGCTTTTAACATTCGGGTGCCTAGATAATATTTAGATTTTTTTCGATTCACATAAAATTAGAATTTCGGTATTTAACATAAGAGAGCATACTGAGTTGGTGTATATACTCCAAAAATGTGTAGAATAAGGCATTGTATAATTTTTCTAACAGAGTATATTCAGAGCCATTTTATTTTAACTTTGGGCATGCTGGATATAATTTAGATTTGTTTCGATTCGCGTAAATTTAGAATTACGTTATTTTACATAAGAGAGCATATTAACTTGGTGCACATACTCCAAAACAGAGTAGAATAGGGCATTGTATATTTTTTATGACAGATTATATTCAGAGCAATTTTGCTTTTAACATTGGGGTGCCTAGATAATATTTAGATTTCTTTCGATTAGCTTAAATATAGAATTTCTTTATTTTACATGAGAGAGCATATGGAGTTGGTGTATATACTCCAAAACAGAGTAGAATAGGGCATTCTATATTTTTTCAGACAGATTATATTCAACGGAATTTTGTTTTTCACATTGGGGTGCCTAGATTATATTTAGATTTCTTCGCTTCGGGTAAAATTAGAATTTCTGAATTTTACATGAGAGAGCATATTGAGTTGATGTATATACTACAAAACAGAGAAGAAAATGGCATTGTATATTTTTTTTTGACAGACTATATTCAGAGCAATTTTGCTTTTAACATTGGGGTGCCTAGATAATATTTAGATTTTTTCGATTCGGGTTAAATTAGAATTTCTGTATTTTACATGACAGAGAATACTGATTTGGTGTATATACTCCAAAACATAGTAGAATACGGCATTGTATATTTGTTCTAACAGACTATATTCACAGCCATTTTCTGTTAACTTTGGGTCACCAGGTTATTATGTAGATTTTTTTTCGATTAGCGTAAAATTAGAATTTCGGTATTTTACATGAGAGAGCATACTGAGTTGGTGTATATACTCCAATACAGAGTAGAAAAGGGCATTGTATAATTTTATGACGGATGATATTCAGAGCAATTTTGCTTTTAACATCGGGGTGCCCAGATAATATTTAGATTTTTTTCGATTCACGTAAAATTAGGATTTCGGTATTTTACATGAGAGAGTGTACTGAGTTGGTGTATATATTGAAAAACAGAGGACAATATGGCATTGTATATTTTTTTTGACATATAATATACAGAGCAATTTTGTTTTTAACATTTGGGTGCCTAGATAATTTTTAGATTTTTTCGATTCGGGTAAAATTAGAATTTCTGTATTTTACATGAGAGAGCATATTGAGTTGGTGTATATACTACAAAACAAAGTAGAAAAGGGCATTGTATATTTTTTCTGACCGAATATATTCATAGCACTATTGTTTTTAACGTTTTGGTGAGTAGATAATATTTAGATTTTGGTCGATTCGCATAAATATAGAATTTCTGTATTTTACAAAACAGACCATATGGAGTTGGTGTATATACTCGAAAACAGAGTAGAAGAGGGCATTGTATATTTTTTCTGACAGAGTATATTCAGAGCTATTTTGTGTTTAACTTTGGGGTGCCTAGATAATATTTAGATTTTTTTCGATTCCCTTAAATATAGAATTTCTGTATTTTATATGAGAGAGCAGGTAGAGTTGGTGTATATACTCAAAAACAGAGTAGAATAGGGGATTGTATATTTTTTCTGACAGATTATATTCAGAGCAATTTTGTTTTTAACATTGGGTTCCTAGATAATATTTAGATTTATTCGATTTGGGTAAAATTTGAATATCTTTATTTTACAGGAGAGAGCATACTGAGTTTCTGTATATACTCCAAAACATAGTAGAATAAGGCATTGTATATTTGTTCTAACAGACTATATTCAGAGCTTTTTTCTTTTAACTTTGGCACGCCTAGTTATTATTCAGATTTACTTGATTCGTATAAAATTAGAATTTCGGTATTTTACATGAGAGAGCATATTGAGTTGGTGTATATTCTACAAAACAAAGTAGAAAAGGGCAGTGTATATTTTCTCTGACAGATTATATTCAGAGCAATTTTGCTTTTAACATTGGGGTGCCTAGATAATATTTAGATTATTTTCGATTCGCTTAAATATAGAATTTCTGTGTTTTACATGAGAGAGCATATGGAGTTGGTGTATATACGACAAAATAGAGTAGAATAAAGCATGCTATATTTTTTATAACTGACTATATTCAGAGACATTTTCGTTTAACTTTGTGGTGCCTAGATATTATTTAGATTTATTTCGATTTGCGTAAAATTAGAATTTCGGTATTTTACATAAGAGAGCATACTGAGTTGGTGTATATACTCCAAAAAAGTGTAGAATAAGGCATTGTATAATTTTTCTAACAGAGTATATTCAGAGTCATTTTCTTATAACTTTGGGCCCCCTGGATATAATTTAGACTTTTTTCGATTTGCGTAAAATTAGAATTTCGGTATTTTACATGAGAGAGCATATTGAGTTTGTGTATATACTCCAAAACAGAGTAGAAAAGGGCATTGTTTATTTTTTCAAACAGATTATATTCTAGGCAATTTTGCTTTTAACATAGGGATGCCTAGATAATATTTAGACTTTTTTCAATTCACTTAAATATAGAATTTATGAATTTTCTATTAGAGACCATATGGAGTTCGTGTATGTACTCCAAAACAGAGTAGAATAGGGCATTGTATATTTTTTCTGAAAGTTTATATTAAGAGCAATTTTGTTATTAACATTGTGGTGCCTAGATAATATTTATATTTCTATCGATTCACGTAAAATTAGAATTTTGGTATTTTACATGAGATTGCATACTGAGTTGGTCTATATACTCCAATACAAGGAAGAATATGGCATTGTATATTTTGTTTGACAGATTATATTATGAGCTATTTTGTTTTTAACATTGGGGTTCCTAGATAATATTTAGTTATTTTTAATTCGGGTAAAATTAGAATTTCTGTATTTCACAGGAGAGAGCATACTGAGTTGGTGTATATACTTCAAAACAGAGTATAATAAGGCATTGTATATTTTTTCTAACAGACTATATTCACAGCCAATTTCTTTTAACTTTTGGGCGCCTAGATATTATTTAAATTTATTTGAATTCGTGTAAAATTAGAATTTCGGTATTTTACCTGAGAGAGCATATTGAGTTTGTGTATATATCCAAAAACAAAGTAGAAAAAAGCATTGTATATTTTTTCTGACAGATAATATTCAGAGCAATTTTGCTTTTAGCATTGGGGTGCCTAGATAATATTTAGATTTTTTTCGATTCGCTTAAATATAGAATTTTTGTATTTTACCTGAGAGAGCATATAGAGTAGGTGTAGATACTAAAAAATAGAGCAGAATACGTCATTGTATATTTTTTATGACAGATTATATTCAGAGCAATTTTGGTTTTATCATTGGGTTGCCTAGATAATATTTAAATTTTTTTCGATTCATGTAAATTCAGAATTTCCGTATTTTACATGAGAGAGCATACTGAGTTGGTGTATATATTCCAAAACAGAGTAAAATAAGGCATTGTATATTTTTCAAACAGACTATATTCAGAGCGATTTTCTTTTATCTTTGAGGCGTCTAGAATTTGTTTAGATTTTTTTCGATTCGTGTAAATTTGAATTTCTGTATTTTACATTGAGTGAGCATATTGAGTTGGTGTATATACTACAAAACAGAGTAGAAAAGGGCATTGTATATTTTTTCTGACAGATTTTATTCAGAGCAATTTTGTTTTTAACATTGGGGTGCCTAAATAATATTTAGATTTTCTTCGATTCACGGAAAATTAGAATTTCTGTATTTTACATTACAGAGCATATTGAGTTCGTGTTTACAATACAAAACAGAATAGAAGAGGGCATTGTATATTTTTTCTGACAGATTATATTCAGAGTAATTTTGCTTTTAACATTGCAGTGCCTAGATAATATTTGGATTTGTTCGGTTCGGGTAAATTTAGATTTCTGTATTTTACATGAGAGAGCAAACTGAGTTGGTGTATATATTCCAAAACAGATTAGAATAGGGCATTGTATATTTTCTCTAACAGACTATATTGAGAGCAATTTTCTTTTACCTTTGGGGTGCCTAGATATTATTTAGATTTGTTTGGATTCGCCTAAAATTAGAATTTAGATATTTTACATGAGAGAGCATATTGAGTTGGTGTATATACTCCAAAACAGAGTAGAATAAGGCATTGTATATTTTCTCTGACAGATTATATTCAGAGCAATTTTGTTTTTAACATTGGGGTGCCTAGATAATATTAAGATTTTTGCGATTCGGGTAGAATTAGAATTTCTATATTTTACATGAGAGAGCATATGGAGTTGGTGTACATACTTTAAAACAGAGTAGAATAATGCGTTGTATATTTTTTCTGACAGATTACATTCAGAGCAATTTTTTTTTTAACATTGGGGTGCCTAGATAATATTTAGATTTTTTTTGATTCACGTAAAATTAGAATTTCAGTATTTTACATGAGAGAGTATACTCTGTTGGTGTATATACCCCAAAACAGAGAAGAATAAGGCATTCTATATTTGTTCTTACAGACTATATTTAGAAACATTTTCTTTTAACTTTGGGGCGCCTAGATATTATTTAGATTTATTTCGATAAGCGTAAAATTAGAATTTCAGTATTTTATAAGAGAGAGCATATTGAGTTAATGTATACACTCCAAAACAAAGTAGAAAAGGGCATTGTATATTTTTTCTGACAGATTATATTCAGAGCAATTTTTCTTTTAACATTGGGGTGCCTAGATAATATTTAGATTTTTTCCGATTTGCTTAAATATAGAATTTATGTATTTTACATGAGAGAGCATATGGAGTTGGTGTATATACTCCAAAACAGAGTAGAATAGGGCATTGTATGTTTTTTCTGACAGATTATATTCAGAGCGATTTTGTTTTTAACTTTGGGGTGCCTAGATAATATTTAGATTTTTTTCGACTCGCATAAATTTAGAATTTTTGTATTTTACATGAGAGAGAATATGGAGTTGGTATATATACTCCAAAGCAGAGTAGAATAGGGCATTGTATATTTTTTCTGACATATTATATTCAGAGCAATTTTTTTTAACACTGAGGTTTCTAGATATTATTTAGATTTTTTTGATTCACGTAAAATTAAAATTTCCGTATTTTACGTCACAGTGCACCTCTGATGTTGTATATACTCCGAAACAAAGTAGAATAAGGCATTGTATATTTTTTGTAACAGACTATATTCACAGCCATTTTCTTTTAACTTTGGGGCACCTAGATTTTTTTAGATGTTTTTCGAATCGTGTAAAATTATAATTTTTGTATTTTACATGAGAGAGCATATTGAGTTGGTGTATATACTACAAAACCGAGTAGAAATGGGCATTGTATATTTTTTCTGACAGATTATATTCAGAGAAATTTCGCTTTGAAAATTGGGGTGCCTAGAAAATATTCAGATGTTTTTTGATTCACGTAAAATAAGAATAGCTGTATTTTACATAAGAGAGCATACTGAGTTGGTGTATATACTCCAAAACATAGTAGAATTAGGCATTGTATATTTTTTCTAACAGACTATATTCAGAGCCAATTTCATTTAAATTTGGGGCACCTAGATATTATTTAGATATTTTTCGATTCGTGTAAAATTAGAATTTCTGTATTTTACATGAGACAGCATATGGAGTTGGTGTATATACTTCAAAACAGAATAGAAAAGGGCATTTTATATTTTTTCTGACAGATTATATTCAGAGCAAGTTTGCTTTTAACATTGGGGTGCCTAGATAACATTTAGATTTTTTTCGATTCGCATAAATATTGAATTTCTGTATTTTCCATGAGAGAGCATATGGAGATGGTGTATATACTCCAAAATAGAGTACAATAGGGCATTGTATATTTTATCTGACAGATTATATTAAGAGCAATTTTGCTTTTCACATTGGGGTGCCTAGATAATATCTAGAATTTTTTCGATTCGCTTAAATATAGAATTTCTCTATTTTACTTGAGAGAGCATATGGAGTAGCTGTATATACTTCAAAACAGAGAAGAATAAGGCATTGTATTTTTTTTCTTACAGACTATATTTAGAACCATTTTCTTTCAACTTTGGGGCGCCTAGATAATATTTAGATTTTTTTTGATTCACTTAAATATAAAATTTTTGTATTTTACATGAGAGAGCATATGGAGTTGTTGTATATACTCGAAAACAGAGTAAAATAGGACATTGTATCTTTTTTCTGACAGATTATATTCAGAGCACTTTTGTTTTTAACATTGAGGTGCCTAGATAATATTTAGATGTTTTCGATTCGGGTAAAATTAGAATTTCTATATTTTACATGAGAGAACATCCTGAGTTGCTGTATATACTCCAAAATAGAGTAGAATAAGGCATTGTATTTTTTCTAACAGACTATATTCAGAGCCATTTTCTTTTTAACATTGGGGTGTTTAGATAATATTTAGAAATTTTCGACTTGGGTAAAATTTGAATTTCTGTGTTTTACATGAGAGTGCATACTGAGTTAGTTTATATACTCCAAAACAGAATAGAATAAGGCATTGTATATTTTTTGTAACAGACTATATTCAGAGCCATTTTCTTTTAACGTTGGGGCGCCTAGATATAATTTAGATTTTTATAGATTCGCGTAAAATTAGAATTTTGGTATTTTACATATGAGAGCATACTGGGTTGTGTATATACTCCAGAACAGAGTAGAATAAGGCATCGTATATTTTTTCTAACAGACTATATTCAGAGTCATTTTCTTTTATTTTTTGGCCGCCTAGATATCATTTAGATTTTTTTCAATTCACGAAAAATTAGAATTTCTGTATTTTACATGAGAGCATATTGAGTTGGTGTATATATTAAAAATCAGAGTATAAAAGGGCATTGTATATTTTTTCTGACCGATTATATTCAGAGCAATTTTGCTTTTAACATTGGGGTGCCTAGTTAATATTTAGATTTTTTTCGATTCACGTAAAATGAGAATTTCCGTATTTTACATAAGAGAGCATATTGAGCTGGTGTATATACTTTATAACAGGGTTGGAAAGGGCATTGTATATTATTTCTGAAAGATTATATTCAGAACAATTTTGCTTTTAACATTGGAATGCCTAGATAATATTTAGACTTTTTGCTGTTCATTTAAAATTTGAATTTTGGTATTTTACATGAGAGAGCATATTGAGTTGGTGTATATACTCCAAAACAGAGTAGAAAAGGGCATGGTATATTTTTTCTGACAGATTATATTCAGAGCCATTCTCCTTTAACATTGGGGTGCCTAGATAATATTTAGATTTTTGTCGATTCCCGCAAAATTCGAATTTCGGTATATTACATGAGAGAACATATTGAGTTTGTGTATTTACTTCAAAACAGAGTAGAATAGGGCATTGTATATTATTTCTGACAGATTATATTCAGAGAAATTTTGCTTTTAACATTGTGGTACCTCAATTATATTTAGATTTCTTTTGAGTCGCGTAAATTTAGTATTTCAGTTTTTTTACATGAGAGAGCATATTGAGTTGGTGTATGTACTCCAAAACAAAGTAGAAAAGGGGATTGTATATTTTTTCTGACTGATTTTATTCAGAGCTATTTTATTTTATCATTCGGGTGCCTAGATAATATTTAGATTTATTTCGATCCGCGTAAATTTAGAATTTCAGTATTTTACATGAGAGAACATATTGAGTTTGTGTATATACTTCAAAACAGAGTAGAATAGGGCATTGTATATTATTTCTGACAGATTATATTCAGAGAAATTTTGCTTTTAACATTGTGGTACCTCAATTATATTTAGATTTCTTTCGAGTCGCGTAAATTTAGTATTTCGGTTTTTTTACATGAGAGAGCATATTGAGTTGGTGTATATACTCCAAAACAAAGTAGAAATGGGGATTCTATATTTTTTCTGACTGATTTTATTCAGAGCTATTTTATTTTATCATTCGGGTGCCTGGATAATATTTAGATTTATTTCAATTCGCGTAAATTTAGAATTTCTGTATTTTACATGAGAGAGCATATGGATTTGGTGTATATACTTCAAAACAGAAAAGAATAAGGCATTGTATTTTTTTTCTTACAGACTATATTTAGAACCATTTTCTTTTAGCTTTGGGGTGCCTAGTTATTATTTAGATTTTTTTCATTTCGTGTAAAATTAGAATTTCGGTATTTTATATGAGAGATCATATTGAGTTGGTGTATATACTACAAAACAGAGTAGAAAAATGCATTGTATATTTTTTCTGACAGATTTCATTCAGAGCAATTTTGTTTTTAACATTGGGGTGCCTAGATAATGTTTAGATTTTTTTCGATTCACTTAAATATAGAATTTCTGTATTTTATCTGAGAGAGCATAGGGAGTTGTTGTATATACTCGAAAACAGAGTAGAATAGGGCATTGTATATTTTTTCTGACAGATTATATTCAGAGCAATTTTTTTTTTAACATTGAGGTGCCTAGATAATATTTAGATTTTTTCGATTCGGGTAAAATTATAATTATATATTTTACATCAGAGAACATCCTGAGTTGCTGTATATACTCCAAAACAGAGTAGAATAAGGCATTGTATATTTTTTTTAACAGACTATATTCAGAGCCATTTTCTTTTAACTTTGGGGCGCCTAGATATTATTTAGATCTTTTTTGATTCGCCTAAAGTTAGAATTTCGTTATTTTACATAAGACAGCATACTGAGTTGGTGTATATATCCCAGAAGAAAGTAGAATAGGGCATTGTATATATTTTCTGACAGATTATATTCAGAGCAATTTTGCTTTAACATTGGGGTGCCTAGATAATATTTAGATTTTTTTCGATTCGCTTAAATACCGAATTTCTGTATTTTACATGAGAGTGCATATGAAGTTGGTGTATTTACTTTAAAACAGAGTAGAATAGGGCATTGTATAATTTATCTGACAGATTATATTTAGAGAAAATTTGTTTTTAACATTGCGGTGCCTAGATAATATTTAGATTATTTTTGATTCAGATAAAATTAGAATTTCTGTATTTTAAAAGAGAGAGCACACTGAGTTGGTGTATGTACTTAAAAAAAAGTAGAATAAGGCGATGTATTTTTTTCTCTAACAGACTATATTCAGAGCCATTTTCTTTTATCTTTGGGGCGTCTAGATTTTATTTAGGTTTTATTTGATTTGTGTAAAATTAGAATTTTTCTATTTTACGTGAGTGAGCATATTGAGTTGGTGTATATACTATGAAACAGAGTAGAAAAGGGCATTGTATATTTTTTCCGACAGATTTTATTCAGAGCAATTTTGTTTTTAATATTGGGGTGCCTAAATAATATTTAGATTTTCTTCGATTCACGTAAAATTTGAATTTCTGTATTGTACATGAGAGTGCATACTGAGTTGGTGTATATATTCCAAAACAGAGTAGAATAGGGCATTGTATATTTTTTTTAGCAGACTATATTCAGAGCCATTTTCTTTTAACTTTGGGGCGCCTAGATATTATTTAGATTTTTTTGATTTGCCTAAAATTTTAATTTCGGTATTTTACATGAGGGAGGATATTGAGTTGGTGTATATACTCCAAAACAAAGTAGAATAGGGAATTGTATATTTTCTCTGGCAGATTATATTCAGAGCAATTTTGTTTTTAACATTGGGGTGCCTAGATAATATATAGATTTCTTTCTATTCGCTTAAATATAGTATTTCTTTGTTTTACATAATAGAGCATATGGAATTGATGTATATACTACAAAACCGAGTAGAAAAGGGTATTGTATATATTTTCTGACAGATTATATTCAGAGCTATTTTGCTTTTAACATTGGAGTGCCTACATAATATTTAGATTTTTTAGGATTAGCTTAAACATAGAATTTTTGTATTTTACGTGAGAGAGCATACTGAGTTGGTGTATATACTCCAAATCAGAGTAGAATAGGGCATTGTAGATTTTTTCTGACAGATTATATTCAGAGCAATTTTGTTTTAAACATTGAGATGCCTAAATAATATTTAGATTTTTTCGATTTGGGTAAAATTAGAATTTCTGTATTTTACATGAGAGAGCATCTTGAGTTTGTGTATATACTCCAAAACAAAGTAGAATAAGGCATTGTATATTTCTTGTAACAGATTATATTCAGAGCCATTTTCTTTTAACTTTGGAGTGCCTAGATATTATTTAGATTTTTTTTGATTCGCCGAAAATTAGAATTTCCGTATTTTACATGACAGAGCATATGGAGTTGGTGTATATACTCCAAAACAGAGTAGAAAAGGGCATTGTATTTTTTTTCTGACAGATTATTTTCAGAGCAATTTTGCTTTTAACACTGGGGTGCATATATAATATTTAGATTTTTTCGATTCGCTTAAATATAGAATTTCTGTATTTTACATGAGAGAGAATATGGAGTTGGTGTATATACTCCAAAACAGAGTAGAATAGGGCATTGTATATTTTTTCTTACATACTATATTCAGAGCCATTTTCTTTTAACTTTGGGGCTCCTAGATATTATTTAGATTTTTTTCGATTCGCCTAAAATTACAATTTAGGTATTTTACATGAGAGAGCATATTGAGTTGGTGTGTATACTACATAACAGAGTATAAAAGGGCATTGTTTATTTTTTCTGACAGATTATATTCAGGACAATTTTGCTTTCAACATTTGGATGCGTAGATAATATTTAGATTTTTTTCAATTCGCTTAAATATAGAATTTCTGTATTTTACAGGAGAGAGCTTATGGACGTGGTGTATATACTCCAAAACAGCATAGAATACGGCATTTTATATTTTTTCTGACGAATTATATTCAGAGAAATTTTTTTTTTAACATTGGGGTGCCTAGATAATATTTAGATTTTTTCGATGTGGGTAAAATTAGAATTTCTGTATTTTACATCACACAGAATATTGAGTTGTTGTATATACTACAAAACCGAGTAGAAAACGGCATTGTATATTTTTTCTGACAGATTATATTCAGAGCAATTTTTCTTTTAACATTGGGGTGCCTAGATAATATTTATATATTATTCGATTTACGTAAAATTAGAATTTCGGTATTTTACATGAGAGAGCATACTGAGTTGGTGTATATACTCCAAAACAGAGTAGAATAAGGTATTCTATATTTTTTCTAACAGACTATATTGAAAACCGTTTTCTTTTAACTTTGGAGCGCCTAGATATTATTTAGATTTTTTTCGATTCGCCTCACGTTAGAATTTCGGTATTTTACATGATAGAGCATATTGAGTTGGTTTATATATTCCAAAACAGAGTAGAAAAGGGCATTGTATATTATTTCTGACAGATTATATTCAGAGCAATTTTGCTTTTAACATTGGGCTGCCTAGATAATATTTAGATTTTTTCTATTCGGTGTAAAATCAGAATTTCGGTATTTTACATGAGAGAGCATACTGAGTTGGTGTATATACTCCAAAACAGAGTAGAATAAGGAATTGTATATTTTTCTGACAGATTATATTAAGAGCAATTTCTCTTTTAACATTGGGGTGCCTAGATAATATTTAGATTTTTTTCGATTGGCTTAAATATAGAATTTCTGTATTTTACATGAGAGAGAGTATGGACTTGGTGTATATATTCCAAAACAGATTAGAAAAGGGCATTGTATATTTTTTATGAGAGATTATACTCAAAGCAATTTTGTTTTTAACATTTGGGTGCCTAGAGAAAATTTAGATTTTTTCGATTCGGGTAAAATTAGAATTTCTGTATTTTACATGAGAGAGCATATGGAGTTGTTGTATATACTACAAAACAGAGTAGAAAAGGGCATTGTATATGTTTTCTGACAGATTATATTCAGAGGAATTTTGTTGTTAACATTGTGGTGCCTAGATAATATTTTGATTTTTTTTATTCGGGTAAAATTAGGATTTCTTTATTTTACATGAGAGAGCATAATGAGTTGGTGTATATACTACAAAACCGAGTAGAAAAGGGCATTGTATATTTTTTCTGACCGATTATATTTAGGGCAATTTGGTTTTTACTTTGGGCTGCCTAAATAATATTTAGATATTTTTCAATTCACTTAAATATAGAATTTCTGTATTTTACATGAAAGAGCATATGGAGTTGTTGTATATACTCCAACACAGAGTAGAATAAGGCATTTTATATTTTTTTCTGACAGATTATATTCAGATAAATATTGTTTTTAACATTTGGATGCCTAGATAATATTTAGATTTATTTCGATTCGCTTAAATATAGAATTTTTGTATTTTTCATGAGAGAACATATAGAGTTGGTGTATATACTCCAAAACAGGGTAGAATAAGGCATGGTATATTTTTTATGACTGATTATATTAAGAGCAATTTTGTTTTTAACATTGGGGTGCCTAGGTAATACTTGGATTTTTTCGATTCTGGTAAAATTAGAATTTCTGTATTTTACATGAGAGAGCATACTGAGTTGGTGTATATACTCCAAAACGGAGTAGAATAAGGAATTGTATATTTTCTTTGACAGATTATATTCAGAGCAATTTTTCTTTTAACATTGGGATGCCTAGATTATATTTAGATTTGTTTTGATTCGCGTATAATTAGAATTTTCGAATTTTACATGGGAGAGCATATTGAGTTGTTGTATATACTCAAAAACAGAGTAGAACAGGCCATTGTGTATTTTTTCTGACGGATTATATTCAGAGCAATTTTTCTTTTAACCTTGAGGTGCCTAGATAATATTGAGATTTTTTTCAATTCGTGTAAATTAAAATTTTGGTATTTTACATGAGAGAGCATATTGAGATGGTGTATATACTCCAAAACTGAGTAGAAAAAGCATTGTATATATTTTCTGACAGATTATATTCATAGCAATTTTGCTACTACCATTGGGGTGCCTCGATAATATTTATATTTTATTTGATTAGCGTAAATTTAGAATTTTGGTATTTTACATGAGAGAGCATATTGGGTTAGTGTACATACTCCAAAACATAGTAGAAAATGGCATTGTATATTTTTTTTGGAAGATTATATTCAGAGCAATTTTGCTTTTAACAATAGGTGCCCAGGTAATATTTAGATATTTTTCAATTCACGTAAAATTAGAATTTCTGTATTTTACATGAGAGAGCATATGGAGTTGGTGTATATACTCCAAAACAAAGTAGGAAACTGCATTGTATATTTTTTCTGACACATTATGTTCAGAGCAATTTTGTTTTTAACATTGGTGTGCCTAGATAATAATTAGAATTTTTCAATTCGGGTAAAATTAGAATTTCTGTATTTTACACGAGAGAGCATACTGAGTTCGTGTATATCCTCCAAAACATAGTAGAGAAAGGCATTGTATATTTCTTCTAACAGACTATATTCAGAGCCATTTTTTTTAACTTTGAAGCGAATTGATATTATTTAGATTTTTTTCGATTCAGGTAAAATTAGAATTTCGGTATTTTACATGAGACAGCATACTGAGTTGTTGTATGTACTGTAAAACAGAGTACCAAAAGCCATTGTATGTTTTTTCTGACAGATTACCTTCCTAGAAATTTTTTGTTTTACCTTGAAGTGCCTAGATAATATTTAGATTTTTTTCGATTCGCTTAAATATAGAATTTCTGTATTTTACATGTGAGAGCATATGGATTTGGTGTATATACTCCAAAACAGAGTAGAATAGGGCATTGTATATTTTTTCTGACAGATTATATTCAGAGCAATTTTGCTTTTAACATTGGGGTGCCTAGATAATGTTTAGATTTTTTCAATTCCGTTAAAATTAGAATTTTTTTATTTTACATGAGAGAGCATACTAAGTGGGGGTATATACTACAAAACAGAGTAGAAAAGGGCATTGTATATTTTTTCTGACAGACTATATTCAGAGCCATTTTCTTGTAACTTAGGGACGCCTAGATATTATTTGGATTGTTTTTATACTCATAAAATTAGAATTTCGGTGTATTACATGAGAGATCATATTGAGTTGTTGTATATACTCCAAAAGAGAGTAGAAAACGGCATTGTATATTTTTTCTGACAGATTATATTTAGAGCAATTTGGCTTTTAATATTGGGGTGCCTAGATAACATTTAGATTTTTATCGATTCACGTAAAATTAGAATTTTGGTATTTTACATGAGAGAGCATACAGAGTTGGTGTATATACTTGAAATCAGAGTTGAATAAGGCATTGTATATTTTTTCTAACAGACTATATTCAGAGACTTTCTTTTTTATTTTTGGGGCGCCTAGATATTATTTAGAGTTTTTTTGATTCACGTAAAATTAGAATTTCGGTATTTTACATGAGAGAGCACACTGAGTTGGTTTATATACTCCAAAACAGAGTTGAATAGTGCCTTGTATATTTTTTCTAACAGAATATATTCAGAGCAATTTTGTTTTTGACACTGGGCGGCCTAGATAATATTTAGATATTTTGGATTCTGGTAAAATTAGAATTTTTGTATTTTACATAAGGGAGCATATTGAGTTGACATTGTGTATATACTACAAAACAGAGAGTAGGGCATTGCATATTTTTTCTGACAGAATATACTCAGAGCAATTTTGTTTTTAACATTGGGGTGCCTAGATAATATTTAAGTTATTTCGATTTTGGTAAAATTTGAATTTTTTTATTTTACATGAGAGAGGATACTGAGTTAGTGTATATACTCCAAAACAAAGTAGAATAAGGCATTGTATATGTTTTCTAACAGACTATATTCAGAGACATTTTCTTTTAAATTTGGGGCACCAAAATATTATTTATATTTTTTTCGATTCACGTAAAATTAGAATTTCGGTATTTTACATAAGAGAGCATGCTGAGTTGTTGTATATACTCCAAAACAGAGTAGAATAAAGCATTGTATAATTTTTCTAACAGACTATATTCAGAGACTTTTTTTTTAACTTTGGGTGGCCTAGATATTATTTAGATTTTTTTTGATTTGTGTAAAATTAGAATTTCTGTATTTTACATGAGAGAGCGAATTGAGTTGGTGTATATAGTACAAAAGAGAGTAGAAAAGGGCATTGTATATTTTTTCTCACAGATTATATTCAGAGCAATTTTTTTTAACGTTGGAGAGCCTAGATAGTATTTAGATTTTTTTGATTCGGGTAAAATTATAATTCTGGGTTTTACATGAGAGAGCATACTGAGTTGATATATATACTCCAAAACAGAGTAGAATAAGGCATTGTATATGTTTTCTAACACACTATATTCAGAGGCATTTTCTTTTAACTTTGGTGCACCTTGATATTATGTAGATTTATTTCGATTCGTGTAAAATTAGAATTTTGTTATTTTACATGAGAGAGCATATTCAGTTCGTGTATATACTAAAAAAGAGAGTAGAAAAGGGCATTGCATATTTTCTCTGACAGAATATATTAAGAGCAATCTTGTTTTTAACATTGGGAAGCATAGATAATATTTAGATTTTTTCGATTCGCGTAAAATTAGAATTTCTGTATTTTACATGAGAGAGCATATTGAGTTGAGTTGGTGTATATACTACAAAACAGAGAATAGGGCATTGTATATTTTTGCTAACAGACTATATTCAGAGCCATTTTCTTTTAACTTTGGGGCACCTAGATATTATTTATATTTTTTTTGATTCGCTTAAATATAGAATTTCTCTATTTTACATGAGAGAGCATACTGAGTTGGTGTATATACCCCAAAACAGAGTAGAATAAAGCATTGTATATTTTTTCTGACAGACTATATTCAGAGTTATTTTCTTTTAACTTTGGGTCGCCTAGATAGTATTTAGATTTTTTTCGATTCACGTAAATATAGAATTTCGGTATTTTACAAGAGAGAGCATACTGAGTTGGTGTATATACTCCAAAACAGAGTAGAATAAGGCATTGTATATTTTTTGTGACAGATTATATACAGAGCATTTTGGTTTTTAACATTGGGGTGCCTAGACAATATTTAGATTTTTTCAATACGAGTAAAATTAGAATTTCTTTATTTTACATGGGAGAGCATATGGAGTTGGTGTATACATTCCAAAAAATAGTAATATAGGGCATTGTATATTTTTTATGACAGATTATATTCAGAGCAATTTTGTTTTTATCATTGGGGTGCTGCGATTATGTTTAGATTTTTTTCTATTCACGTAAAATTAGAATTACGGTATTTTACATGAGAGAGCATATTGAGTTGGTGTATATACTCCAAAACAGAGTAGAATAAGGCATTGTATGTATTTTCTAACAGACTATATTCAGGTCCACTTTGCTTTTAACATTGGGGTGCCTAGATAATATTTAGATTTTTTTCGATTCGCTTAAATATAGTATTTCTGTATTTTACATGAGAGAGCATATGGAGTTGGTGTATATACTCCAAAACAGAGTAGAATAGAGCATTGTATATTTTTTATGACAGACTATATTCAGAGCTATTATCTTTTAACTTTGGGGCGCCTAGATATTATTTAGATTTTTTTTGATTGGCATAAAATTAGAATTTCGGTGTTTTAAATGAGAGAGCACATTGAGTTGCTGTATACACTACAAAACAGAGTAGAACAGAACATTGTGTATTTTTTTCTGACAGATTATATGGAGAGCAATTTTGGTTTTAACATAGGGGTGCCTAGATAATATTTAGATTTTTTCGATTCACGTAAAATTAGAATTTCTGTACTTTACATTAGAGAGCATATGGAGTTGGTGTATATACTCCAAAACAGGGTAGAATAAGGCATTGTATATTTTTTCTAACAGACTATATTCAGAGCCATTTTCCTTTAACTTTGGGGCGCCTAGATATTATTTAGATTTTTTTCGATTTGCGTAAAATTACAATTTTGGTATTTTACATGAGAGAGCATATGGACTTGGTGTATATTCTACAAAACAGAGTCGAAAATGGCATTGTATTGTTTTTTGACAGATTATTTTGAGAGCAATTTTGCTTGCAACAGTGGGGTGCCTAGATAATACTTAGATTTTTTTTGATCCGCTTAAATATAGAATTACTGTATTTTACATGAGAGAGCATATTTAGTTGGTGTATATACTCCAAAAGTAAGTAGAATAGTTCATTGTATATTTTTTTCTGACACATTATATTCAGAGCAATTTTGTTTTTAACATTCGGGTGCCTAAATAATATTTAGATATTTTCGACTCGTGTAAAATTAGAGTTTCTGTATTTTACATGAGAGAGCATATTTAGTTAATGTATATACTCCAAAACAGAGTAGAAAAGGGCATTGTATATTTTTTCTGACAGATTATATTCACAGCAACTTTGCATTTAACATTGGGGTGCCTAAATAATATTTAGGTTTTATTTGATTCGCTTAAATATAGAATTTCGGTATTTTACCTGAGAGAGCATATGGAGTTTGAGTATATACTCCAAAACAGAGTAGAATAGGGCATTGCATATTTTCTCTGCCAGATTATATTAAGAGAAATTTTGCTTTTAACACGGGGTGCCTTGATAATATTTTGATTTTTTTCGATTCTTGTAAAATTAGAATTTCGATATTTTACATTAGAGAGCACACTTAGTTGGTGTATATACTCCAAAACAGAGTAGAATAGGGCATTGTATGTTTTTTCTAACAGACTATATTCAGAGCCATTTTCTTTTAACTTTGGGGCGCCTAGATATTATTTAGATTTTATTCGAATCTGGTAAAATTTGAATTAAATATTTTAAATGAGAGAGCATATTGTGTTGTTGTATATACTCCGAAACAGAGTAGAAGAGGGCATTGTATATTTTTTCTGACCGATTATATTCAGAGCAATTTTTGCTTTTAACATTTGGGTGCCTAGATAATATTTAGATTTTTTTTGATTCCCCTAAATATAGAATTTTAAAATTTTTTATGAGAGAGCATATGTAGTTGGTGTATATACTCCAAAACTAAGTAGAATAGAGCATTGAATATTTTTTCTGACAGAGTATATTCAGAGGAATTTTGTTTTTAACATTGGGGTGACTAGATATTATTTAGATTTTTTCAATTCATGGAAAATTATAATTTCGGTATTTTACATGATAGAGCATAATGAGTTGGTGTATATACTCCACAACTGAGTACAATAAGGCATTGTACATTTTTTCTAACAAACTATATTCAGAGCAATTTTCTCTTAACTTTGGGGCGCCTAGATATTATTTAGATTTTTTTCGATTCGCGTAAAATTAGAATTTCGGTATTTTACATGAGAGAGCATATGGAGTTGGTGTATATACTCCAAAACAGAGTAGAAAAGGGTAATGTATATTTTTTATGACAGATTATATTTAGAGCAGTTTTGTTTTTAACATTGGCGTGCCTAGATAATACTTAGATTTTTTCGATACGCTTAAATGTAGAATTTCTGTATTTTACATGAGAGAACATATGGAGTTGGTGTATATACTCCAAAATAGAGTAGAATAGGGCATTGTATATTTTTTATGACAGAGTATATTCAGAGCAATTTTGTTTTTAACATTGGGTTGCCTAGATAATATTTAGATTTTTTCGATTCGGGTACAATTAGAATTTTGGTATTTTACATGAGAGAGCAAACTGAGTTGGTGTATATACTACAAAAAAGAGTAGAATAAGGCATTGTACATTTCTTCAAACAGACGGTATACAGAGCCATTTTCTTTTAACTTTGGGTCGCCTACATATTATTTAGATTTTTTTCGACTTCAGTAAAATTAGAATTTCGGTATTTTACATGAGAGGGCATATTGAGTTGGTGTATATACTCTAAAACTAAGTAGAGTAGGGCATTGTATATTTTTCTGACAGATTATATTCAGAGTTATTTTGCTTTTCACATTGGGTTGCATAGATAATACTCGGATTTTTTTCGATTCGCTTAAATATAGAATTTCTGTATTTTACATAAGAGAGGTTATGGAGTTGGTGTATATACTCCAAAGCAGAGTAGAATAGGGAATTGTATATTTTTTCTGACACATTATATTCAGAGTAATTTTGTTTTTAACATTGGGGTGCCTAGATATTATTTAGATTTTATTTGATTCGCTTAAATATAGAATTACTGTATTTTACATGACAGAGCATATGGAGTTAATGTATATACTTCAAAACAAAATAGAATAGGGCATTGTATATTTTCTCTGACAGATTATATTCAGAGCAATTTTGTTTTTAATATTGAGGTGCCTAGATAATATTTAGATTTTTTTCGATTCTCTTAAATATAGAATTTCTGTATTTTACATAAGAGAGCATATGGAGTTGGTGTATATACTCCAAAACAGAGTAGAATAGGGCATTGTATATTTTTTCTCACAGATTATATTAAGAGAAATTCTGTTTTTAACATGGGGTGCCTGGATAATATTTAAATTTTTTTCGATTCTCATAAAATTAGGATTTCTGTATTTTACATGAGAGAGCATACTGACTTGGTGTATATACTCCAAAACAGAGTAGAATAGGGCATTGTATATTTTTTCTGACAGACGATATTCAGAGCAAGTTTGTTTTTAACATTTTGGTGCATAGATAATATTTAGATTTATTCGATTCAGGTACAATTAGAATTTCTGTATTTTACATGAGAGGGCATACTGAGTTGGTGTATATACTCCAAAACAGAGTAGAATAAGGCAATTTACATTTTTTCTAACAGACTATATTCAGAGCCATTTTCTTTTAAGTTTGGGGCGCCTAGATATTATTTAGATTTTTTTCGATTCGTGTAAAATTAAAATTTTGGTATTTTACATGAGAGAGCATACTGAGTTGGTTTATATACTCCAAAACAAAGTAGAATAAGGCATTGTATATTTTTTCTAACAGACTATATTCAGAGCCATTTTCTTTTAACTTTGGGACGCCTAGATATTATTTAGATTTTTTTCGATTCGTGTAAAATTAGAATTTTTGTATTTTACATGAGAGACAATATGTAGTTGGTGTATATACTCCAAAACTAAGTAGAATAGGGCATTGTATATTTTTTCTGAGAGATTATATTCAGAGCAATTTTTTTTTTATCATTCGTGTGCCTAGATAATATATAGATTTTTTCGACTGGGGTAAAATTTGAATTTCTGTATTTTACATGAGAGAGCATATTGAGTTGGTGTATATACTCGAAAACAGAGTAGAAAAGGGCATTGTATATTTTTTATGACAGATTATATTCAGAGCAATTTTGCTTTTAACAATGGGGTCACTAGAAAATATTTGGATTTTTTTCGATTCACTTAAACTTAGAATTTTTGTATTTTACATGAGAGAGCATATGGAGTTGGTGTATATACTCCAAAAGAGAGTAGAATAGGGCATTGTATATTTTATCTGACAGATTCTATTCAGAGCTATTTTGTTTTTAACATTGGGGTGCCTAGATAATATTTAGATTTATTTCGATTCGCTTAAATATAGAATTTCTGTATTTTACATGAGGGGGTATATGGAGATGGTGTATGTATTTTAAAACAGAGTAGAATAGGGCATTGTATATTTTTTCTTATTTTTCTAAGGGACTATATTCAGAGCCATTTTCTTTTAACTTTGGTACGCCTTGATAATATTTAGATTTCTTTCGATTAGCTTAAAATTTGAATTTCGGTTTTTTACATGAGAGAGCATATTGAGTTGGTGTATATACTACAAAACATAGTAGAAAAGAGCATTGTATATATTTTCTGACAGATGATATTCAGAGCAATTTTTCGTTTAACATTGGGGTGCCTAGATAATATTTCGATTTTTTTGATTCGCTTAAATATAGAATTTCTATATTTTACATGAGAGAGCATATGGAATTGGTGTATATACTCCAAAACAGAGTAAAATAGGGCTTCGTATATTTTTTCTGACAGATTATATTCATAGCAATTTGTTTTTCACATTGGGGTGCCTGGATAATATTTAGATTTTTTAGATTCACGTAAAATTAGAATTTCGGTATTTTACATGAGAGAGCATACTGAGTTGGTGTATATACTCCAAAACAGATTAGAATAAGCCATTGTATATTTTTCCTAACAGACTATATTCAGAGCCATTTTCTTTCAACTTTGGGGCGCCTAGATATTATTTAGATAATTTTGGACTCGCATAAATTAGAATTTTTGTATTTTAAATGAGAGAGCATATTGAGTTGGTGTATATACTCCGAAACAGAGTAGAAAAGAGCATTGTATATCTTTTCTGACACATTATATTCAGAGCAATTTTGATTTTAACATTGGGGTGCCTAGGTAATATTTAGATTTTATTCGATTTGCTTAAATATAGAATTTCTGTATTTTACATAAGAGAGCATATGGAGTTGGTGTATATACTTCAAAACAAAGTAGAATAGGGTATTGTATATTTTTTATGACACATTATATTCAGAGAAATTTTGTTTTTAACACTGGGACGCCTAGATAATATTTAGATTTTTTCGATTCAGGTAAAATTAGAATTTCTGTATTTTACATGAGAGAGCATACTGACTTGGTTTATATACTCCAAAACAGAGTAGAATAAGGCAATGTACATTTTATCTAACAGACTATATTCAGAGCCATTTTGTTTTAAATTTGGGGCGCCTCAATATTATTTAGATGTTTTTCGATTCACGTAAAATTAGAATTTCGTTATTTCACATGAGAGAGCATACTGAGTTGGTGTATATACTCCAAAACAGAGTAGAAATAGGCGTTATATATTTTTTCTATAAGGCTATATTCAGAGACATTCTCTTTTAACTTTTGGGCGCCTAGATATTATTTGGATTTTTTTGATGTACGTAAGATTAAAATTTCGGTATTTTACATTAGAGAGCATATTGAGTTGGTGTATATGCTCCAAAACATAGTAGAAAAGTTCATTGTATATTTTTTCTGACAGATTATATTTACAGCAATTTTTATTTTAACATTGGGGTGCCTAGGTAATATTTAGATTCTTTTCGATTCGCTTAAATATAGAATTTCTGTATTTTACATGAGAGAGTATATGGAGTTGGTGTATATGCTCCAAAACCGAGTTGAATAGGCCTTTGTATATTTTTTCTGACAGATTATATTTAGAGCAATTTTCTTATTAACATTGGGGTCCCTAGATAATATTTACATTTTTTTCTATTCACGTAAATTTAGAATTTGGGTATTTTACATGAGAGAGCATACTGAGTTGGTGTATATACTCCAAAACAGTAGAATAAGGCATTGTATATTTTTTCTGACAGATTATATTCAGAGCAATTTTGCTTTTAACATTTGGGGGCATAGATAATATTTAGGTTTTTTTTGATTCACGTAAGATTAGAATTTCTGTATTTTACATGAGAGAGCATATTGAGTTGGTTTATATACTCCAAAACATAGTTGAAAATTGCATTGTATATTTTTGTGACAGATTCTAATCAGAGCAATTTTCCTTTTAACATTCGGTTGCATTGATAATATTTAGAATTTTTTCGATTCACGTAAAATTAGAATTTCGGTATTTTACATGAGAGAGCATACTGATTTGGTTTATATACTCCAAAACAGAGTAGAATAAGGCATTGTATATTTCTTATAAGAGACTATATTCAGCGCCATTTTCTTTTAACTTTTGGGCGCCTAGATATTATTTAGATTTATTTCGATTCACGTAAAATTGGAATTTCGGTATTTTACATGAGAAAGCATACTGCGTTTGTGTATATATTTTAAAACAGTGTAGAATAGGGCATTGTATATTTTTTCTGACAGACTATATTAAGAGCAATTTTGCTTTTCACATTGGCGTGCCTACATATTATTTAAATTTTTTCGATTCGGGCAAAATTAGAATCTCTGTATTTTACAAGAGAGAGCATATTGAGTTGGTGTATATACTAAAAAGAGAGTAGAGAAAGGAATTGTATACTTTTTCTGACAGATTATATTCAGAGCAATTTTTCTTTTAACATTGTGGTGCCTAGATAATATTTAGATTTTTTTCGGTTCGCTTAAATATGAGATTTCTGTATTTACATAAGAGAGCATATGACGTTGGTTTATATTCTCCAAAACAGAGTATAATAGGGCATTTTATATTTTTTCTGACAGATTATATTCAGAGCAATTTTGTTTTTGACATTAAGGAGCCTACATAATATTTTTATTTTTTCGATTTGGGTAAAATTAGAATTTCTGTATTTTAAATGAGAGAGCATATTGAATTGGTGTATATACTAAAAAAAGGGTAGAAAAGGGCATTGTATATTTTTTTCGACAGATTATATTCAGAGCAATTTTGCTTTTAACATTCGGGTGCCTAGATAATGTTTAAAATTTTTTGATTCGCTTAAATAGAGAATTTGTGTATTTTACTTGAGAGAGCATACTGACTTGGTGTATATACTCCAAAACATAGTAGAATAGGGCATTTTATATTTTTTCTGACAGATTGTATATTAGAGAAATTTTGCTTTTAACATAGAGGTGCCTAGATAATATTTAGATATTTTTTCGATTCTCTTAAATATAGAATTTCTGTATTTTACATGAGAGAGCATACTGAGTTGGTGTATATACTCCAAAACAAAGTAGAATAAGGCACTGTATATTTTGTCTTACAGACTATATTCAGAGCCATGTTCTTTTATCTTTGGGGCACCTAGATATTATTTAGATTTTTTTCGATTCGCATAAAATTAGAATTTCGGTATTTTACATGAGAGAGCATACTGAGTTGGTGTATATACTCCAAATCAGAGTAGAATAAGGCATTGTATATTTTTTCTGACAGATAATATTAAGAACAATTTTGTTTTTTACATTGGGGTGCCTACATATTATTTTGATTTTGCCGAATCCGGTAAAATTAGAATTTCTGTATTTTACATTGGAGAGCATATTGAGATGGTGTATATACTACAAAACAGAGTAGAAAAGGGCATTGTATATTTTTTATGACAGATTATATTCAGAGCAATTTTGCTTTAAACATTCGGGTGCCTAGATAATATTTAGATTTTTTTCGATTCACCTAAATATAGAATTTCTGTATTTTACATGAGAGAGCATACTGAGTTTGTGTATGTACTCCAAAACAGAGTAGAATAAAGCAATGTGTATTTTTTCTAACAGACTATATTCCGAGCCATTTTCTTTAAAATTCGGGGTGCCTTTATATTATTTAGATTTTTTTCGATTCACGTAAAATTTGAATTTCTGTATTTTACATGAGAGAGCATATAGAGTTGCTGTATACACTCCAAAACAGAGTAGAATAGGGCATTGTATATTTTTTCTGACAGATTATATTCAGAGCAATTTTTTTTTATCATTGAAGTGCCTAGATAATATTTAGATTTTTTTCGATTCACGTAAAATTAGAATTTCGGTATTTAACATGAGAGAGCATACTGAATTGGTGTATATACTCCAAAACAGAGTAGAATAGGGCATTGTATATTTTTTCTAACAGATTATATTCAGAGCAATTTTGTTTTTAACATTGGGGTGCCTACATAGTATTTAGATTTTTTGATTCGGGTAAAATTAGAATTTCTGTATTTTACATGAGAGAGAATATTGAGTTGGTGTATATACTACTAAAAAGAGTAGAAAAGGGCATTTACATTTTTTCTGACAGACTGTATTCAGAGCAATTTTGATTTTAACATTGGGGTGCCTTTATAATATTTAGATTTTTTTCGATTCTTTTAAATATAGAATTTCTGTATTTTAAAGGAGAGAGCGTATGAAGTTGGTTTATATACTCCAAAACAATGTAGAATAAGGCATTTTATATTTTTTCTGACAGATTATATTCAGAGCAATTTGTTTTTAACATTGAGGTGCCTAGATAATATGTAGATTTTTTCGATTCGGGTAAAATTAAAATTTCTGTATTTTACGTGAGAGAGCATCCTGAGTTTGTGTATATACTCCAAAACAGAGTAGTATAAGGAATTGTATATTTTTTCTAACAGGTTATATTCAGAGCCATTTTGCTTTTAAGATTAAGGTGCCTAGATAATATTTAGATTTTTTCGTGTCCGGTGAAATTCAAATTTCTGTATTTTACATGACAGAGCATATTGTGTTGGTGTTTATACTACAAAACCGAGTAGAAAAGAACATTGTATATTTTTACTGACAGATTGTATTCAGAGCAATTTTGCGTTTAACATTGGGGTGCCTAGATAATATTTAGAATTTTTCGATTCGGGTACATTTGAATTTCTGTATTTAACATGAGAGAGCATATTGAGTTGGTGTATATACTACAAAACAAAGTAGAATAAGGCATTTTATATTTTTTCTAACAAAATATATTCAGAGCCATTTTATTTTAACTTTTGGGCGCCTAGATATTATTTAGATTTTTTTTGATTCGCGTTAAATTAGAATTTCGATATTTTACATGAGAGAGCATATTGAGTTGGTTTATATAGTACAAAACAGACTAGAAAAGGGCATTGTATATTTTTTCTGACAGATTATATTCAGAGCAATGTTGCTATTAACATTGTGGTCTCTAGATAATATTTAGATTTATTTCAATTCCCTTAAATATATAGTTTCTGTATTTTACATGAGAGAGCATATGGAGTTGGTGTATATACTCCAAAACAGAGTAGAATAGGGCATTGTATATTTTTTCTGACAGATTATATTCAGAGAAATTTTGTTCTTAACATTGCGGTGCCTAGATAATATTTAGATTTTCTTTCGATTCACTTAAGTAGAGAATCTCTGTATTTTACATGGGAGAGCATATTGAGTTGGTGTATATACTACAAAACAAAGTAGTAAACGGCATTGTATATTTTTTCCTACACATTATATGCAGAGCAATTTTCTTTTAACATTCGGGTGCCTAGATAATATTTAGATTTTTTTCGATTCACGTGAAATTAGAATTTCTGTATTTTACATGAGAGAGAATACTGATTTGGTGTATATACCCCAATACAGAGGAGAATAGGGCATTGTATTTTTTTCTGAGAGATTATATTCAGAGCAATTTTGCTTTTAACATTGGGCTGCCTAGGTAATATTTAGATTTTTTTCGATTCGCTTATATATAGAATATCTGTATTTTACATGAGAGAGCATATGGAGTTGGTGTATATACTCCACAAAAGAGTCCAATAAGGCATTGTATATTTTTTCTAACATAGTATATTAAGAGACATTTTCTTTTAACTTTGGGGCGCCTAGATATTATTTAGATTTTTTCAATTTGCGTAAAATTAGAATTTCAGTATTTCACATGAGAGAGCATTCTGGGTTGGTGTATATGCTCCAAAACAGAGTAGAATAAGGCATTGTATATTTCTTCTAACAGACTATATTCAGAGCCATTTTTTGTAACTTTTAAACGCCTAGATATTATTTAGATTCTTTTCGATTCGCATAAAATTAGAATTTCGTTATTTTACATGAGAGAATATATTGAGTTGGTGTATATACTCGAAAACAGAGTACAAAAGGGCACTGTATAATTTTTCTGACAGATTATATTGAGAGCAATTTTACTTATAACATTGGGGTGCCTAGATAATATTTAGATTTTTTTCGATTCGCTTAAATATAGAATTTCTGTATTTTACTTGAGAGAGCATATGGAGTTGGTGTATATACTCCAAAACAGAGTAGAATAAGACATTCTATATTTTTTCTAACAGACTGTATTCACAGCCATTTTCTTCAAACTTTTAAGCGCCTAGATATTATTTAGATTTTTTTTTTTGATTCGCGTACAATTAGAATTTCGTTATTTTAAATGAGAGAGCATACAGAGTTGGTGTATATACTTTAAAACAGCGTAGAATAAGGCATTGTATATTTTCTCTGACAGATTATATTCAGAGCAATTTTAGTTTTAACATTGGGGTGCCTAGAATATATTTAGATTATTTTTTGATTCACGTAATATTAGAATTTCGGTATTTAACCTGAAACAGCATACTGAGTTTTTGTATTTACTCCAAAACAGAGTAGAATAAGGCATTTTATATTTTTTCTGACAGATTATATTCAGATCAATATTGTTTCTAACATTTGGGTCCCTAGATAATATTTAGATTTATTTCGATTCGCTTAAATATAGAATTTTTGTATTTTTCATGAGAGAACATATGGAGTTGGTGTATATACTCCAAAACAGAGTAGAATAGGGCATGGTATATTTTTTCTGACTGATTATATTAATAGCAATTTGTTTTTAACATTGGGGTGCCTAGGTAATACTTGGATTTTTTCGATTCGCGTAAAATTAGATTTTCTGTATTTTACATGAGAGAGCATACTGATTTGGTTTATATACTCCAAAACAGAGTAGAATAAGGCATTGTATATTTTTTCTAACAGACTATATTCAGAGACAATTTCTTTTAACTTTGAGGCGCCTAGATATTATGTATATTTTTTTCGATCCGCCTAAAATTAGAATTTTGTGATTTTACATGAAAGAGCATATTGAGTTGGTGTATATAGTCCAACCCAGAGTAGAAAAGGGTATTGTATATTTTTTTGACAGATTATATTCAGAGCAATTTTACTTTTAGCATTTGGGTTCCTAGATAATATTTAGATTTCTATCGATTCAAGTAAAATTAGAATTTCAGTATTTTACTTGAGAGAGCATATTGAGTTGGTGTATATCCTCCAAAACAGAGTAGAATAAAGCATTGTATATTTTTTGTAACAGACTATATTCAGAGCTATTTTCTTTTAACTTTGGGGCGCCTAGATATTATTTAGATTTATTTCGATTCACATAAAATTAGAATTTCTATATTTTTAATGAGAGAGCATACTGAGTTGGTGTATATACTCCAAAACAGAGTAGAAAAGGGCATTGTATATTTTTTCTGACAGATTGTATTCAGAGCAATTTTGCTTTTAACATTGGGGTGAGTCGATAATATTTAGATTGTTTTTTATTCGTGTAGAATTAGAATTTAAATATTTTACCTGAGACAGCATATTGAGTTGGTGTATATACGCCAAAATAGAGTAGAAAAGGGCATTGTATATTTTTTCTGACAGATTATATTCAGAACAATTTTTCTTTTAACATTGGTGTTCCTAGGTAATATTTAGATTTTTTTCGATTCAGATTAATTTAAAATTTCGGTATTTTACATGAGAGAGCATATTGAGTTGTTTTATATACTCCCAAACAGATTAGAAGAAAGCATTGTATATTTTTTCTGAAATATTATATTCAGAGTAATTTTGCTTTTAACATTGGGGTGCCTAGATTATATGTAGATTTTTATCGGTTCATGTTAATTTATAATTTCGGTATTTTACATGAGAGAGCATATTGAGTTGGTGTATATACACCAAAACAGATTAGAAGAGAGCATTGTATATATTTTCTGAGAGTCTATATTCAGAGCAAGTTTGCTTTTACCATTGGGGTGCCTAGATAATATTTAGATATTTTTCTATTCGTGAAAAATTAAAATTTCGGTATTTTACATGAGAGAGCATATTGATTTTGTGTATATACTTTAAAACAGAGTAGAAAAGGGCATTGTATATTTTTACTGACAGTTGACATTCGGAGCAATTTTGCTTTTAACATTGGAGTGCATAGATTATGTTGAGATTTTTTTCTATTCGCGTAAAATTAGAATTTCTAGATTTTTCATGAGAGAGCATATTGCGTTGGTGCATATACTCCAAAACAGAGTAGAAATGGGCACTGTATATTTTTTATGACAGACTATATTCTGAGCAATTTTCCTTTTAACACTGGAGTGCGTAGATAATATTTAGATTTTTTCGATTCGTGTAAATTTAGAATTTCTGTATTTTACCTGAGAGAGCATATTGTGTTGGTGTATATACCCCAAACATGGTAGAAAAGAGCATTGTATATTTTAACTGATAGATTATATTCAGAGCAATTTTGCTTTTAACATTGAGGTGCCTAGATAATATTTAGATTCTATCCAATTCGCATAAATTTCGAATTTCGGTATTTTACATCGGAGAGCATATTGAGTATGTGTATATACTCCAAAACAGAGTAGAAAAGGGCATTGTATATTTTTTATGACAGACTATATTCAGAGAAATTTTGCTTTTAACATTGAGGTGCCTAGATAATACTTAGATTTTATTCGATTCGCGTAAAATTAGAATTTCGGTATTTTACATGAGAGAGCATACTGAGTTGGTGTATATACTCCAAAACAGAGTAGAAACGGTCATTGTATATTTTTTCTGACAGATAATATTCATAGCAATTTTGCTTTTAACTTTGGCATGCCTAGATAATATTTAGATTTTTTTCGATTCGCGTAAATTTAGAATATTGTTATTTTACATCAGAGAGCATATTGAGTTGGTGTATATACTCCAAAACAGAGTAAAATAGGGCATTGTATATTTTTTCTGACAGATAATATTCAGAGAAATTTAGTTTTTACATTGCGGTGCCTATATAATATTTTGATTTTTTTCGATTCACGTAATATTAGAATTTCGGTATTTTACATGAGCGAGCATATTTAGTTGGTGTATATACTCCAAAACAGAGTAGAAAATGGCGTTGTATATTTTTGCTGAGTGACTATATTCAGAGAAATTTGGATTATTACATTGGGGTGCCTAGATAATATTTAGATTTTTTTTCGATTCGCGGAAATTTAGTATTTCGGTATTTTACACGACAGAGCATATTGAGTTGGTGTATATACTCCAAAACAGTGTAGAAAACAGCATTGTATATTTTCTTTGAAATATTATATTCAGAGCAATTTTGCTTTTAACATTGGGGTGCCTAGATAATATTTAGATTTTTTTCGATTCGCGTATAATTAAAATTTCAGTATTTTACATGAAAGAGCATATTGAGTTGGTGTATATACTCCAAAACAGAGTAGAATAGGGCATTGTATATTTTTTCTGACAGATTATATTCAGAGCAATATTTCTTTTAACATTGAGGTGACTAGATAATATTTAGATTGTTTTCGATTTGCGTAAATTTAGAATTTCTGTATTTTACATGAGAGAGCATATTCAGTTGGTTTATATACTTTAAAACAGAGTAAAAAAGAGCATTGTATATTTTTTCTGAGAGTTTTTATTCACAGCAATTTTTCTTTTAACATTGGGGTGTCGAGATTATCTTTAGATATTTTTCGATTCGTGTAAAATTAGAATTTCCGTATTTTACATGAGAGAGCATATTGAGTTGGTGTATATACTCCAAACAGAGTAGAAAAGGGCATTCTATATTGTTTCTGACAGATGATATTCAGTGCAATTTTGCTTTTAAGATTGGGGTGCCTAGATAATATTTAGATTTTTTTCGATTCACGTTAAATTAGAATTTCGGTATTTCACATGAGAGAGCATACTGAGTTGGTGTATATAATCCAAAACAGAGTAGAATACGGCATTGTATATTTTTTCTGACAGACTATATTCGGAGCAATTTTGCTTTTAATATTGGGGTGCCTAGATAATATTTAGATTTTTTTCGATTCACTTAAATATAGAATTTCTGTATTTTACATGAGAGAGCATATGGAGTTGGTGTATATAGTCTAAAACAGAGTAGAATAAGCATTGTATATTTTTTCTGACAGTTTATATTCAGAGCAATTTTGTTTTGAACATTGGGGTGCCTAGATAATATTTAGATTTTTTTCGATTCACGTAAATTTAGAATTTCGGTATTTTACATGAGAGAACATACTGAGTTGGTGTATATACACCATAACAGAATAGAAAAGGGAACTGTATGTTTTTTTTTATCAGATTATATTCAGAGCAATTTTGTTTTTAACTTTGGGATGCCTAGATAATATTTAGATTTTTTTTAATTCATTTATATGTAGAATTTTTGTATTTTACCTGAGAGAGCATATTGAGTTGGTGTATATACACCAAAACACAGTAGAATAGGGCATTGTATATTTTTTCTGAAAGATTATATTCAGAGTAATTTTGTTTTTAACATGGGGTGCCTAGATAATATTTAGATTTTTTCGATTCTGGTAAAATTAGAATTTCTGTATTTTAACTGAGATAACATACTGAGTTGGTGTATATACTCCAAAAGAAAATAGAATAAGGCATTGTATATTTTTTCTAACAGACTATATTCAGAGCCATTTTCTATTAATTTTGTGGTGTCTAGATATTATTTAGATTTTTTTTGATTCACGTAAAATTTGAATTTCGTTATTTAACATGAGAGAGCATATTGAGTTGGTGTATATTCTACAAAACAGAGTAGAAAAGGGCATTGTATATTTTTTCTGACAGATTATATTCAGAGCATTTTTGCCTTTAACATTGGGGTGCCTAGATAATATTTAGATTTTATTTGATATGCTTAAATATAGAATTTCTGTATTTTACTTTAGAGAGCATATTGATTTGGGTTATATACTCCAAAACAGAGTTGAATAGGGCATTGTATATTTTTTCTGACAGATTATATTCAGAGCAATTCTTCTTTTAACATTGGGGTGCCTAGATAATATTTAGATCTTTTTCAATTCGCGTAAAATTGGAATTTCGGTATTTTACATGATTGAGTATACTGAGTTGGTGTATATACTCTAAAACACTGTAGATTATGGCATTTTATATTTTTCCTGACTGGTTATATTCAGAGCAATTTGGCTTTTAACATTGGGGTGCATAGATAATATTTTGATATTTTTCGATCCTTGTAAAATTTGAATTTCGTTATTTAACATGAGAGCATATTGAGTTGGTGTATATTCTACAAAACAGAGTAGAAAAGGGCATTTTATATTATTTCTGACAGATTATATTCAGAGAAATTTTGTTTTTAACATTGTGATGCCTAGATAATATTTAGATTTTTTTCCATTCGCTTAAATATAGCATTTTTGTATTTTACATGGGAGAGCATACTGAGTTGGTGTATATACTCCAAAACACAGTAGAATATGGCGTTGTATATTTTTTCTGACAGATGATATTCAGAGCAATTTTGTTTTTTACATTGTGGTGCCTAGATAATATTTAGACTTATTTCGATACTCTTAAATATCGAATTGCTGTATTTTACATGAGAGAGCATACGGAGTTGGTGTATATACTCCAAAACAGAGTAGAATAAGGCATTGTATATTTTTTCTCACAGACTATATTCAGAGCCATTTTCTTTTACCTTTGGGGCACCTAGATATTATTTAGGTTTTTTTAGATTCGGGTAAAATTACAATTTTTGTATTTTACATGAGAGAGCGTATTCAGTTGGTGTATATACTCCAAAACGGAGTAGAAAAGGGCATTGTATATTTTTTCTGACAGATTACATTCAAAGGAATTTTGCTTTTAACATTTGTGTGCCTAGATTATATTTAGATTTTTTCGAGTCGGGTAAAATAATACTTTCTGTATTTTACATGATAGAGCATACTGAGTTGGTGTATATACTCCAAAACAGAGTAGAATAAGGCACTGTATATTTTTCCTTACAGACTGTATTCAGTGCCATTTTCTTTTAACTTTGGGACACCTAGATATTATTAAATTTTTTTCGATTCACGTAAAATTAGAATTTCGTTATTTTACATGAAAGAGCATATTGAATTGGTGTATATACACTAAAACAGAGTAGAAAAGGTCATTGTATATTTTTTCGGACAGGTTACATTCAGAGCAATTTTGCTTTTAACATTGGGGTGCCTAGATTATATTTAGATTTTTTCGATTTGGGTAAGATTAGAATGTCGGTATTTTATAAGAGAAAGCATATTGAGTTGGTGTATATACTACAAAACAGAGTAGAAAAGAACATTGTATATTTTTTCTGACAGATTATATTCAGAGCAATTTTGCTTTTAACATTGGGGTGCCTAGATAATACTTAGATATTTTCGATTCGGGTAAAATTAGAATTTCGATATTTTACATGAGATAGCGTACTGAGTTGGTGTATATATTCCAAAACAAAGTAGAATGAGGCATTGTATATTTTTTCTAACAGACTATATTCAGAGCCATTTTCCTTTAATTTTGGGGCCCCTAGATATTATTTAGATTTTTTTAGATTTGCGTAAAATTAGAATTTCAGTATTTTACATGAGAGACCATATTGAGTTGGTGTATATACTACAAAACAGAGTAGAAAAGGGCATTGTATATTTTTTATGACACATTACATTCAGAGGAATTCTGCTTTTAACATTGGGGTTCCTAGATAATATTTAGATTTTTTTCGATTCGCTTAAATACTCAATTTCTGTATTTTGCATGAGAGAGCATATGGAGTTGGTGTATATACTCGAAAACACAGTAGATTAGGGCATTATATATTTTATCTGACAGTTTATATTAAGAGCCATTTTGTTTTTAACATTGGGGTGCCTTGATAATATTTAGATTTTTTTTGATTCGCTTATATATAGAATTTCTGTATTTTACATGAGAGAGCATATGGAGTTGGTATATATACTCCAAAACAGAGTAGAAAATGTCATTGTATATTTTTTCTAACAAACTATATTCAGAGCCATTTTCTTTTAACTTTGGGGCGCCTAGATATTATTTAGATTGTTTTCGATTTCCATAAAATTATAATTTCAGTATTTTACATGAGAGAGCATATTGAGTTGGTGTATATACTCCAAAACAGTGTAGAAAAACGCATTGTGTATTTTTTCTGACAGACTATATTCAGAGCAATTCTGTTTTAAGTTTGGGGTGCCTAGATAAAATTTAGATTTTTTTCGATTCTCGTAAAATTAGAATTTCGGTATTTTACATGAGACAGCATACTGAGTTAGTGTATATACTCCAAAACAAAGTAGAATAAGGTATTGTATATTTTTTCTAACAGATTATATTGAGAGCCATTTTCTTTTAACTTTGGGGCACCTAGATATTGTTTAGATTTCTTTTTATTCGCTTAAAATTAGAATTTCTGTATTTTACATGAGAGAGCATACTGAGTTAGTGTATATAGTTTAATACAGAGTACAATAGGGCATTGTATACTTTTTCTTACAGATTATATTCAGAGCAATTTTGCTTTAAACATTGGGGTGCCTAGATAATATTTAGATTTTTTTCGATTCACGGAAATTTAGAATTTCAATATTTTACATGAGAGAGCATACTGAGTTGGTTTATATACTCCAAAATATAGTAAAATAAGGCATTGTATATTTTTTCTGACAGATTATATTCAGAGCAATTTTTTTTTAACATTACGGTGTCTAGATAATACTTAGACTTTTCTATTCAGGTAAAATTAGAATTTCTGTATTTTACGTGATAGAGCATACTGAGTTAGTGTATATTCTCCAAAACAGAGTAGAATAAGGCATTGTATATGTTTTCTAACAGACTATATTCGGAGCCATTTTCCTTTAACTTTCGGGTGTCATGATATTATTTGGAATTTTTTAGATTCGCGTAAAGTTGAAATTTAGGTATTTTATATGAGAAAGCAAATTGAGTTTGTGTATATACTCCAATACAGAGTAGAAAAGGGCATTGTATATTTTTTCTGACAGATTTTATTCAGAGAAATTTTGTTTTTAACATTGTGGTGCCTAGATAATGTTAAATTTTTTCGATTTGGGTAAAATTCCAACTTTCGTATTTTACCTCAGAGAGCATATTGAGCTGGTGTATATTCTTCAAAACAGAGTAGAAAAGGGCATTGTATATTTTTTTTGACAGATTATATTTAGTGCAATATTGCCTTTAAAATTGGGGTGCCTAGATAATATTTATATTTTTTTGATTCACGTTAAATTAGAATTTCGGTATTTCACATGAGAGAGCATACTCAGTTGGTGTATATACTCCAAAACTGAGAATACGGCATTGTATATTTTTTCTGACAGACTATATTCAGAGCAATTTTTTTTATAATATTGGGGTGCCTAGATAATATTTAGATTTTTTTCGATTCGCTTAAATATTGAATTTCTGTATTTTACGTGAGAGAGCATATGGAGTTGATGTATATAGTCCAAAACAGAGTAGAATAAGCATTGTATATTTTTTCTGACAGATTATATTCAGAGCAATTTTGTTTTTAACATTCGGGTGCCTAGATAATATTTAGATTTTTTTTGATTCACATAAAATTAGAATTTCGGTATTTTACATGAGAGAGGATACTGAGTTAGTGGATATACAGCATAACAGAGTAGAAAAGGGCACTGTATGTTTTTTTTATCAGATTATATTCAGAGCATTTTTGTTTTTAACTTTGGGGTGCCTAGATAATATTTAGATTTTTATTTTAATTCGCTTATATGTAGAATTTCTCTATTTGACATGAGAGAGAATACTGAGTTGGTGTATATACTCCAAAAAAGAGTAGAATAAGGCATTGTATATTTTATAAAACAGAGTATATTCAGAGCCATTTTCTTTTAACTTTGGGGTGGCTACATATTATTTAGAATTTTTTCAATTCACGAAAATTGCAATTTCTGTATTTTACATGAGAGAGCATATTGAGTTGGTTTATGTACTCTAAAACAGAGTAGAAAAGGGCATTGTATATTTATCTGACAGATTATTTTCAGAGCTATTTTGTTTTTAACATTGGGGTGCCTAGATAATATTTAGATTTTCTTCGATTCGGGTAAATTTAGAATTTCTGTATTTTACATGAAAGAGCATTCTGAGTTGGTGTATATACTCCAAAAGAAATTAGAATAAGGCATTGTATATTTTTTCTATCAGACTATATTCAGAGTTATTCTTTTTTAACTGTCGAGTGCCTAGATATTATTTAGATTTTCTTTGATTCAGGTAAAATTAGAATTTTGGTATTTTACATGAGAGAGCATACTGAGTTGGTGTATATACTCCAAAACAGAGTAGAATTAGGAATTGTATATATTTTTTTACAAACTATATAAAGAGCTATTTTCTTTTACCTTTGGAAGGCCTAGATATTATTTAGATTTTTTTCGATTCACGTAAAATTTGAATTTCGGTATTTTACATGAGAGAGCATACTGAGTTGGTGTATATACTCCAAAACAGAGTAGATTAATGCATTGTGTATTTTTTTTGACAGATTATATTAAGAGAAATTTTTCTTTTAACATTGGGGTGCCTAGATAATCTTTAGATTATTTTAGATATTTTTCGATTCTGGTAAAATTAGAATTTCGGTATTTCACATGAAAGAGCATAATGAGTTGGTGTATGTACTCAAAAACAGAGTAGAATAGGTCATTGTATATTTTTTTCTGATAGTTTATATTCAGAGCAATTTTATTTTTAACATTAAGTTTCCTAAATAATATTTAGATTTTTTGGATTCGAGTAAAATTAGAGTTTCTGTATTTTACATGAGAGAGCATACTGACTTGGTGTATATTCTCCAAAACAGAGTAGAATAAGGCATTGTATATTTTTTTACAGACTATATTCAGAGCCATTTTATTTTAACTTTGGAACGCCTAGATATCATTAAGATTTTTTTCGATTCACGTAAAATTAGAATTTCGGTATTTTACATGAGAGAGCATACTGAGTTGGTGTATGTACTCTAAAACAGAGTAGAAAAATGCATTGTATATTTTTTCTGACAGACTATATTCAGAGCAATTTTGTTTTTAACATTGGGGTTCCTAGATAATATTTAGATTTTTTTCGGTTCACTTAAATGTAGAATTTCTGTATTTTACATGAGAGAGCATATTGAGATGGTGTATATACTCCAAAATAGAGTAGAAAAGGGCATTCTATATTTTTTCTGACAGATTATATTCAGAGCAATTTTGTTTTTAACATTGGGTTGCCTAGATAATATTTAGATTCATTTCGATTCATGTAAAATTAGAATTTCTGTATTTTAAATGAGAGAGCATATGGAGTTGGTGTATATACTCAAAATCAGGGTAGAATAGGGCATTGTATATTTGTTCTGACAGATTATATTCAGTGAAATTTTTTTTTTAACATTGGGGTTCCTAGATAGTATTTAGATTAATTTGATTCGAGTAAAATTAGAATTTCTGTATTTTACATGACAGAGCATACTGAGTTGGTGTATATACTCCAAAATAAAGTAGAATAAGGTATTGTATATTTTTTCTAACAGACTATATTTAGAGCCATTTTTTTTCAACTTTGGGGTGCATAGATATTATTTAGATTATTTTCGATTCATGTAAAATTAGAATTTCACTATTTTAAATGAGAGTGCATACTGAGTTGGTGTATATACTCCAAAACAGAGTAGAATAAGGCATTGTATACTTTTTCTAACAGAGTATATTCATAGACATTTTCTTTTAACTTTGGGGCACCAAGATATTATTTAGTTTTTCGATTCACGTAAAATTAGAAATTTGGTATTTTCCATGAGAGGGCATATTGAGTTGGTGTATATACTCCAAAACAGAGTAGAATAAGGCATTGTATATTTTTTGTAACAGACTTTATTAAGAGCCATTTTCTTATAACTTTCGGGCACCTAGATATTACTTAAATATTTTTCGATTCACGCAAAATTAGAATTTCGGTATTTTACATGAGAGAGCATGTTCAGTTGGCGTATATACTACAAAAAAGAGTAGAAAAGGACATTGTGTATTTTTTCTGACTGATTATATTCAGAGCAATTTTGCTTTTAACATTGGCGTGCCTATATAATATTTAGATTATTTTCGATTCACTTAAATATAGAATTTCTTTATTTTACATAAGAGAGCATATGGAGTTGTTGTATGTACTCCAAAACAGAGTAAAATAGAGCATTGTACATTTTATCTGACAGATTATATGCAGAGCAATTTTCTTTTTAACATTGGGGTGCCTAGATAATAGATTTTTTTCGATTCATGTAGAATTAAAATTTCTGTATTTTACTTGAGAGAGCATACTGAGTTGTTGTATATACTCCAAAACACGGTAGAATAATTCATTGTATATTTTTTCTAACACACTATATTCAGAGAATTTCTCTTATCTTTGAAGTGCCAAGATATTATTTAGATTTTATTCGATTCTTGTAAAATTAGAATTTCGTTATTTTACACGAGAGAGCATATTGAGTTGCTGTATATACTACAAATAAGAGGAAAATAGTGCATTGTATATTTTTTCTGACAGCTTATATTCAGAGCAATTTTGTTTTTACATTCTGCTGCCTAGATAATATTTAGATTTTTATCGATTCGGTTGAATATAGAATTTTTGTATTTTACATGAGAAAGCATATGGAGTTGGTGTATATACTCCACAACAGTGTAGAATAAGGCATTGTATATTTTTTCTAAAAGCCTATATTCAGAGCCATTTTCTTTTAACTTTGGATCACCTAGATATTATTTAGATTTTTTTCTATTCATGTAAAATTAGACAATCTGTATTTTACAGAAGACAGCATATTGAGCTGGTGTATATACTCCAAAACAGATTAGAAAAGGGCATTGTATATTTTTTCTGATAGATTATATTCAGAGGAACTTCGCTTTTAATGTTGGGTTACCTAGATAATATTTAGATTTTTTTCGATTCACGTATATTTACAATTTCGGTATTTTACATGAGACAGCATACTTAGTTGGTTTATATAATCAAAAGTAGAGTAGAATAAGGCATTGTATATTTTTTTAACAGATTATATTCAGAGCCATTTTCTTTTAAATTTGGGGTACCTAGATATTTTTTAGATATTTTTTGATTCGCGTAAAATTAGAATTTTGGTATTGTACAAAAGAGAGCATATTGAGTTGGTGTATATACTCAAAAACAGAATAGAAAAAAGCCTTGTATATTTTTTTCTGTCAGATTATATTCAGAGAAATATTTTTATTAACATTGGGGTGGCTAGATAATATTTAGATTTTTTTCGATTCGCTTAAATATAGACTTTCTGTATTTTACATAAAAGAGCATACTGAGTTGGTGTATATACTCCAAAACAAAGTAGAGTACGGCATTGTATATTTTTTCTGACATCTTATATTCAGAGCATTTTTGCTTTTAGCATTCTGGTGTCTAAATAATATTTATATTTTTTTTTGATTCGCTTATATATAGAATTTCTGTATTTTACATGAGAGAGCATATGGAGTTGCTGTATATACTAAAAACCAGAGTAGAATGTGGCATTGTATATATTTTCCGACAGATTATATACAGAGCAATTTTGTTTTTAAAATTGGGGTGCCTAGATATTATTTAGATTTTTTTTCGTTTCACGTAAAATTTGAATTTGGTTATTTTACTTTAGAGAGCATACTGAGTTGGTGTATATACTGAACAACAGAGTAGAATAGGGCATTGTATATTTTTTCTGACAGATTATATTCAGAGCAATTTTGTTTTTAACATTGGAATGCCTAGATAATATTTAGATTTTTTCGATTCGGGTAAAATTAGAATTTCTGTATTTTACATGAGAGAGCATATTTAGTTGGTGTATATACTACAAAAGAGAGTAGAAAAGGGCATTGTATATTTTTTTGACAGATTATATTCTGAGCAATTTTGCTTTTAACATTGGGGTGCCTCGATATTATTTAGCTTTTCTTCAATACGCTTAAATGTAGAATTTCTGTATTTTACATGAGAGAGCATATGGAGTTGCTGTATATACTCCAAAACAGAGTAGAATAGGGCATTTTATATTTTACTGACAGATTATTTTCAGAGCAATTTTGTTTTTAACATTAACGTTCATAGATAATATTTAGATTTTTGTTAATTCACGTAAAATTAGAATTTCTGTATTTTACATGAGACAGCATACTGAGTTGGTGTATATACTCCAAAACAGAGCAGAATAAGGCATTGTATATTTTCTCTGACAGACTATATTCAGAGCCATTTACTTTTAACTTTGGGGCGCCTAGATATTATTTAGATTTTTTTCGATTCACGTAAAATTAGAATTTCTGTATTTTATATGAGAGAGCATATTGAGGTGGTGTATATACTCCAAAACAGAGTAGAAAAGGGCATTGTATATTTTTTCTGACAGAGTATATTACGAGCAATTTTGCTTTTAACATTGGGGTGCCTAGATAATATTTAGATTTTTTCGATTCCCGTAAAATTAAAATTTCTGTATTTTACATGAGAGAGCATATTTAGTTGATGTATATACTGCAAAAGAGAGTACAATAAGGCTTTGTATATTTTTTCTAACAGACTATATTGAGAGCCATTTTCTTTTAAGTTTGGGGCGCCTAGATATTATTTAGAATTTTTTCGATTCACGTAAAATTAGAATTTCGGTATATTACATGAGAGAGCATACTGAGTTGGTGTATATACTGAACAACAGAGTAGAATAAGGCATTGTATATTTTTTCTGACAGATTATATTCAGAGCAATTTTGTTTTTAATATTGGGGTTCCTAGACAATATTTAGATTTTTCGTTTCGGGTAAGATTAGAATTTCCTTATTTTACATGAGAGAGCATATTGAGTTGGTGTATATACTACAAATCAGAGTAAAAAAGGGCATTGTATATTTTTTCTGACAGATTATATTCAGAGCAATTTTCCTTTTAACTTTGGGTTGCCTAGATAATACTTAGATTTTGTTAGATTCGCTTAAATATAGAATTTCTGTATTTTACAAGAGAGAGAATATTGATGTGGTGTATATACTCCAAAACAGAGTAGAAAAGGGCATTGTATATTTTTTCTGACAGAGTATATTACGAGCAATTTTGTTTTTAATATTGGGGTTCCTAGATAATATTTAGATTTTTTCGTTTCGGGTAAGATTAGAATTTCCTTATTTTACATGAGAGAGCATATTGAGTTGGTGTATATGCTACAAATCAGAGTAAAAAAGGGCATTGAATATTCTTTCTGACAGATTATATTCAGAGAAATTTTCCTTTTAACTTTGGGTTGCCTAAATAATACTTAGATTTTTTTAGATTCGCTTAAATATAGAATTTCTGTATTTTACATAAGAGAGCATATGGAGTTGGTGTATACACTCCAAAACAGAGTAGAATAGGGCATTGTATATTTTCTCTGACAGAATATATTGAGAGCAATTTTGTTTTTTACATTGGGGTGCCTAGATAATATTTAGATTTTTTTCGATTTGTGTAAAATTAAAATTTTGGTATTTTACATGAGAGAGCATATTCAGTTGGTGTATATACTACAAAACAGAGTAGAAAAGGGCAGTGTATATTTTTTCTGGCAGATTATATTCAGAACAATTTTGCTTTTAATATTGGGGTGCCTAGATAATATTAAGATTTTTTTCAATTTGCATAAATATAGAATTTCTGTATTTTACATGAGACAGCATATGGAGTTCGTGTATATACTTTAAAAGAGAGTACAATAGGGCACTGTATATTTTTTCTGAAATATTATATTCTGAGAAATTTTGTTTTTAACATTGAGGTGCCTACATAATATTTAGATTTTTTTCAATTCATGTAAAATTAGAATTTCTGTATTTTAAATGAGAGCGCATACTGAGTTGGTGTATATACTCCAAAACAGAGTAGAATAAGGCATTGTTTATTTTTTCTAAGAGACTATATTCAGAGAAATTTTTCTGTTAACATTCGGGTGCCAAGATAATATTTAGATTATTTTCGATTCACGTAAAATTAGAATTACGGTATTTTACATGAGAGAGCATATTGAGTTGGTGTATATACTCCAAAAGAGAGTAGAATAGGGCATTGTATATTTTTTATGGCAGATTATATTCAGAGCAATTTTGTTATTAACATTGGGGTGCCTAGATAATATTTAGATTTTTTTGATCCGCTTAAATATAGAATTTCTGTATTTTACTTGAGAGAGCATATTAATGGGGTGTATATACTACAAAACGGTAGAAAAGGGCATTCTATATTTTTTATGTCAGATTATATTCCAAGCAATTTTGCTTTTAACATTGGGGTGCCTAGATAATATTTAGATTTTTTTGAATTCATGTAAAATTAGAATTTTGATATTTTACATGAGAGGGCATACTGAGTTGGTGTATATACTCCAAAAAAGAGTAGAATAGGGCATTTTATATTTTTTCTAACAGATTATATTCAGATCTATTTTGTTTTTAGCATTGGGGTGCCTAGATAATATTTAGATTTTTTTGATTCTGGTAAAGTTAGAATTTTTGTGTTTTACACTAGAGAGCATATTGAGTTTGTGTATATACACCAAAACAGAGTAGAAAAGGGCATTGTATATTTTTTCTGACATATTATATTCACAGCAATTTTGCTTTTAAAATTGGGGTGCCTAGATAATATTTAGATTTGTTTTGATTCACGTAAAATTAGAATTTCGGTATGTTACATGAGAGAGCATACTGAGTTGATGTATATACTTTAAAACAGAGTACAATTGGGCATTGTATTTTTTTTCTGACAGATTATCTTAGGAGCGATTTTGTTGTTAACAGTGGTTGCCTAGATAATATTTAGATTATTCAATTCACGTAAAATTAGAATTTCTCTATTTTACATGAGAGAGCATATTGAGTTGTTGTATATACTGGAAAACAGAGTAGAAAAGGGCATTGTATATTTCTTCTGACAGATTATATTCAGAGCAATTTTGGTTTTAACATTGGGGTGCCTATATAATATCTAGATTATTTTCGTTTCGCTTAAATATAGAATTTCTGTATTATACATTAGAGAGCATATGGAATTGGTGTATATACTTTAAAACAAAGTAGAATAGGGCATTGTATATTATTTCTGAAAGATTGTATTCAGAGCAATTTTGTTTTTAACATTGGGGTGCCTAGATAATACTTAGATATTTTTCGATTCACGTAAAATTAGAATTTCTGTATTTTACATGAGAGAGCATAATGAGTTGGTGTACATACTCTAAAAAAGCGTAGAAAAGGGCATTTTGGCTGGGCGTGGTGGCTCAAGCCTGTAATCTCAGCACTTTGGCAGGCCGAGGCGGGTGGATCACGAGCTCGAGAAATCAAGGCCAACCTGGTCAACATGGTGAAACCCCGTCTCTACTAAAAATACAACAAATTAGTGGGGCACGGTGGCGCATGCCTGTAATCCCAGCTACTCCGGAGGCTAAGGCAGGAGAATTGCCGGAACCCAGGAGGCGGTGGTTGTGATGAGCCGAGATCGCGACATTGCACTCCAGCCTTGGTAACAAAAGCGAAACTCCTTCTCAAAAAAAAAAAAAAAAAGAAAAGAAAAGTGCATTGTATATTTTTTCTGACAGAAGATATTAAGAGATATTTTGATTTTAACATTGGGTTGCATAGATAATACTTAGATTTTTTTCAATTCGCTTAAATATAGAATTTCTGTATTTTACATTAGAGAGCATATTGAGTTGGTGTATATACTCCAAAACAGAGTAGAATAGGGCATTGTATATTTTTTCTGACAGATTATATTCAGAGCAATTTTGTTTTTAACATTGGGGTGCCTAGATAATATTTAGATATTTATAAATTCATGTGAATTTAGAATATCGGTATTTAACATGAGAGAGCATACTGAGTTTGTGTATATATTCCAAAACAGAGTACAATAAGGCATTGTATATTTTTTCTTACAGACTATATTCAGAGCCATTTTCTTTTAACTTTGGGGCGCCTAGATAATATTTAGATTTTTTTTGATTCACGTAAAATTAGAATTTCGGTATTTTAAATGAGAGAGCATATTGAGTTTGTGTATCTTCTCCAAAACAGAGTAAAAAAGGGCATTGTATATTTTTTCTGACAGATTATATTCAGAGCAATTTTGATTTTAACATTGGGGTGTCTAGATTATATTCAGATATTTTCGATTTGGGTAAAGTTAGAATTTCTGTGTTTTACATGAGAGAGCATATTTAGTTGGTGTATATAGTCTAAAACAGAGAAGAAAAAGGCATGGTATATTTTTTCTGACAGATTATATTCAGAGCAATTTTGCTTTTAACATTGTTGTGCCTAGATAATATTTAGATTTTTTTCGATTCACGTAAAATTAGAATTTCGGTATTTTACATGAGAGAGCATACTGAGTTGGTTTATATACTCCAAAACAGAGTAGAATAGGGCATGGTATATGTTTTCTGACAGATTATATTCAGAGCAATTTTGCTTTTAATATTGGGGTGCCTGGATAATATTTAGATTTTTTTTGATTCGCATAAATATAGAATATCTGTATTTTACATGACAGAGCATATGGAGTTGGTGTATATGCGCCAAAAATAAAGTAGAGTAGGGCATTGTATATTTTTACTGACAGATTATATTCAGAGCAATTTTGATTTTACATTGAGGTACATAGATAATGTTTAGATTTTTTTCGATTCATGTAACATTAGAATTTCGGTATTTTAAATGAGACAGCATATTGAGTTGGTGTATATACTCCAAAACCGAGTAGAAAAGGGCATTGTATATTTTTTCTGACAGACTACATTCAGAGCAATTTTGCTTTTAACATTGGGGTGCCTAGATAATATTTAGAATTTTTTTGATTCGCATAAATTTAGAATTTCGGTATTTTACAAGAGAGAGCATATTGAGTTGGTGTATATGCTACAAAACAGAGTAGAAAAGGGCATTGTGTATTTCTTCTAACAGATTATATTCAGTGGAATTTTGCTTTTAACATTGGGGTGCCTAGATAATATTTAGATCTTTTCGATTCACTTAAATATAGAATTTCTGTATTTTATATAAGAGCGTAAGGAGTTGGTGTATATACTCCAAAACAGAGTAGAATAAGGCATTTTATATATTTTCTGAGATATAATACTCAGAGCAATTTAGTTTTAAACATTGGGGTGACTAGATAATATTTAGATTTTTTCAATTCGGGTAAAATTAGAATTTCTGTATTATAAATGAGAGAGCATACTGAGTTGGTTTATGTACTCCAAAACAGATTAGAATAAGTCATTGTATATTTTTTCAAACAAACAATATTGAGAGCCATTTTCTTTTAACTTTGAAGAGCCAAGATATTAATAAGATTTTTTTCTATTCGCGTAAAATTAGAATTTTGGTATTTTACTTGAGAGAGCATACTGAGTTGGAGTCTATACTCCCAAAAAGTGTACAATAAGGCGTTGTATATATATTCTAACAGACTATATTCAGAGCCATTTTATTTTAACTTTGCATCACCTAGATATTATTTAGATATTTTTCGATTCGCACAAAATTAGAATTTCGGTATTTTACATGAGAGAGCATATAGAGTTGGTGTATATACTACAAAATAGAGTGGAAAAGGGCATTGTATATTTTTTCTGACAGATTATATTCAGTGCAATTTTGCTTTTAACATTGGACTGTTTAGATAATATTTAGATTTTTTTCGATTCGCTTAAATATAGAATTTCTGTATTTTACATGAGAGAGCATATGGAGTTGGTGTATATACTATGAAACAGAGTAGAATAGGTCATTGTATATTTTAATGACAGATTATATTCAGAGTAATTTTGCTGTTAACATTGGGGTGCCTAGATAATATTTAGATTTTTTTCGATTCGCTTCAATATAGAATTTCTGTATTTTACATGAGAGAGTATATTGCGTTGGTGTATATACTCCAAAACAGACTAGAATAAGGCATTGTATATTTTTTGTGACAGATTATATTCAGAGCAATTTTGTTTTTAACATTGGGGTGCCTAGATAATATTTAGATTTTTTCGATTTGGGTAAAATTAGAAATTCTGTATTTTACATGAGACAGCATACTGAGTTGGTGTATATACTCCAAAACAAAGTAGAATAAGGCATTGTATATTTTTTCTAACAGAATATATAAAAAGCCATTTTCTTTTAACTTTGGGATGCCTAGATATTGTTTAGATTTTTTTCGATTTGCGTAAAATTAGAATTTCGGCATTTTACATGAGAGAGCATATTGTGTTGGTGTATATACTACAAAACAGAGTAGAAAAGGGTATTGTATATTTTAAATGACAGACTATATTCAGAGAAATTTTGCTTTTATCATTGGGGTGCCTAGATTATATTTAGATTTTTTCGATTCTGGTAAAATTAGAATTTCTGTATTTTACATGAGAGAGCATACTGAGTTGGTGTATATACTCCAAAACAGAGTACAATAAGGCATTGTATATTTTTTCAAACAGATTATACTCAGAGCCATTTTCTTTAAACTTTGGGGCACCTAGATATTATTTAGATTTTTTTTGATTCGTGTAAAATTATCATTTCGGCATTTTACATGAGAGAGCATACTGAGTTGGATTATATACTACAAAACAGAGTAGAAAAGGGCATTGTATATTTTTTCTGACCGATTATATTCAGCGCAATTTTGCTTTTAACATTGGGGTGCCTAGATAATATTTAGATTTTTTTACATTCGCGTATTATTAGAATTTCGGCATTTTACATGTGGGAGCATATTGAGTTGGTGTATATTACGCAAAACAATGTAGAAAAGGGTATTGTATATTATTTCTGACAGATTATATTCAGAGCAATTTTGCTTTTCATATTGGTGTTCCTAGATAATATTTAGATTGTTTTCAATTCCCGTAAATTTAGAATCTGGTAATTTACATGAGAGAGCATATTGAGTTGATGTATATACTCCAAAACAGAGTAAAATAGGGCATTGTATATTTTTTCTGACAGATTATATTCAGATACATTTTCTTTTTATATTGGGGTGCCTAGGTTATATTTAGAATTTCTTCGATTCGCGTGTATACAAAATGTTTGTATTTTACCTGAGAGAGCATATTGGGTCGGTGTATATACTCCAAAACAGAGTAGAAAAGGGCATTGTATATTTTTTCTGAAAGATTATATTCAGAGCAATTTAGCTTTTAACATTTGGGTGCCTAGATAATATTTAGATTTTTTTCGATTCGCTTAAATATAGAATTTTGGTATTTTACATGAGAGAGCATATTGAGTTGGTTGATATACTCTAAAACAGAGTAGAAAAGGGCATTGTGTATATTTTTTGATAGATGATAATCAGAGAAATTTTGCTTTTAACATTGGGGTGCCTAGATAATAATTAGATTTTCTTCGATTCAGGTAAAATTAGAATTTTTGTATTTTACATGAGAGAGCATATTGAGTTGGTGTATATACTCCAAAAAAGAGTAGAAAATGTCATTGTGTATTTTCTGTGACAGACTCTATTCAAAGAAATTTTGCTTTTAACATTGGGTTGCCTAGATAATTTTTAGATTTTTTTTGATTTGCGTTATATAGAATTTATGTATTTTACATGAGAGAGCATATTGGGTTTGTGTATATACTCCAAAAAAGGGTAGAAATGGGCATTGTATATTATTTATGACAGATTATATTCAGGGCAATTTTGCTTTTAATATTGGGGTTCCTAGATTATATTTATATTTTTTTCTATTCCCGTAAATTTAGAATTTATGTAATTTACATGAGAGAGCATATTGAGTTGGTGTATATACTCCAAAACAGAGTAGAATAGGGCATTGTATATTTTTTCTGACAGATTATATTCAGATCCATTTTCGTTCCACATTGGGGTGCCTAGATAATATTTAGAATATTTTCGATTCACGTGTATATAGAATTTTTTTATTTTACCTGAGGGAGCATATTGGGTTGGTATATATACTCCAAAACAGACTATAAAAGAACATTGTATATTTTTTCTGAAAGATTATATTCAGAGCAATTTAGCTTTTAACATTGGGGTGCCTAGATAATATTTAGATTTTTTTCGATTTGAGTAAATTTAGAATTTCGGTATTTTTCATGAGAGGACATATTGAGTTGGTTTATATACTCCAAAAAAGAGTAGAAAAAGGCAATGTATATTTTTTCTGACAGATTATATTTAGATCCATTTTCTTTTTAAATTGGGGTGCCTAGATAATATTTAGATTTTTTTCGATTCGCGTGTATATAGAATTTCGGTATTTTACATGAGAGAGCATATTGGTTTGGTGTATATACTCCAAAACACAGTAGAAAAAAGCATTCTATATTTTTTCTGAAAGACTATTTTCAGAGCAATTTTGCTTTTAACGTTGGGGTGCCTAGATAATATTTAGATTTCTTTCGTTACGCATAAATTTAGAATTTCGGTATTTTACATGAGAAAGCACATTGAGTTGGTTTATATATTCAAAAACAGAGTAGAAAAGGGCATTGTATATTTTTTCTGACTGAATATATTCAGATCCATTTTCTTTTTACATTGGAGTGCCTAGATTATATTTAGATTTTTTTCTATTCGCGGGTATATAGAATTTCGGTATTTTACATGAGAGAGGATATTTAGTTGGGGTATATACACCAAAACAGAGTAGAAAAAAGCATTGTATATTTTGTCTGAAACATTATATTCGGAGCAAATTTGCTTTTTACAATGGGGTGCCTAGATAATATTTAGATTTTTTTCGCTTCGTGTAAAATTAGTATTTCGGTATTTTTTATAAGAGAGCATATTGAGTGTGTGTATAGACTCCAAAACAAAGTAGAAAAAAAGGCATTGTATATTTTTACTGACAGATTATATTCAGAGCAATTTTGCTTTTACATTGAGGTACATAGATAATGTTTAGATTTTTTTCGATTCATGTAACATTAGAATTTCGGTATTTTAAATGAGACAGCATATTGAGTTGGTGTATATACTCCAAAACCGAGTAGAAAAGGGCATTGTATATTTTTTCTGACAGACTACATTCAGAGCAATTTTGCTTTTAACATTGGGGTGCCTAGATAATATTTAGAATTTTTTTGATTCGCATAAATTTAGAATTTCGGTATTTTACAAGAGAGAGCATATTGAGTTTTTGTATATACTACAAAACAGAGTAGAAAAGGGCATTGTATATTTCTTCTAACAGATTATATTCAGGGAAATTTTGCTTTTAACATTGGGGTGCCTAGATAATATTTAGATTATTTTCGATTCACTTAAATATAGAATTTCTGTATTTTATATGAGAGCGTAAAAAGTTAGTGTATATTTTCCAAAACAGAGTAGAAAAAAGCATTGTATATATTTTCTGACACATTATATTCAGAGTAATTTTTGTTTTAACATTGGGGTGCCTAGTTAATATTTAGGTTTTTTTCGATTCGAGTAAGTTTACAATTTCTGTATTTTACATGAGAGAAAATATTGAGTTGGTGTATATAGTCCAAAACAAAGTAGAAAAGGGCGTTGTATATTTTTTCTGACAGATTATATTCTGATCCGTTTTCTTTCCACATTGGGGTGCCTAGATAATATTTAGATTTTTTTCGATTTGCGTGTATATAGAATTTCTGTATTTTAGATGAGAGAGCATATTGAGTTGGTGTATATACTCAAAAACAGGGTAGAAATGGGCATTGTATATTATTTCTGACAGATTATATTCAGAGCAATTTTTCTTTTAACATTGGGGTTCCTAGATAATATTTAGATTTTTTTCGATTCCCGTAAAATTAGTATTTCGGTACTTTACATGAGAGAGCATATTAAGTTGGGGTATATACTACAAAAAAGAGTAGATAATGACATTGTATATTTTTTCTGACAGATTAAATTCAGAGAAATTTTTGTTTTAACATTGGGGTCCCTAGATAATATTTAGATTTTTTTTGATTCACTTAAATATGGAATTACTGTATTTTACATTAGAGAGCATATGGAGTTGGTGTATATACTACGAAACAAAATAGAATAGGGCATTGTATATTTTTTCTGACAGATTACATTCAGAGCAATTTTTCTTTTAACATTAAGGTGCCTAGATAATTTTTAGATTTCTTCGATTCGAGTAAAATTAGAATTTCTGTATTTTACATGAGAGAGCATAATGAGTTGGTGTACATACTCTAAAACAGAGTAGAATAGGGCATTGTATATTTTTTCTGACAGATTATATTCAGAGAAATTTGCTTTTAACATTGGGGTTCCTAGATAATATTTAGATTTTTTTGATTCGTATAGAATTAGAATTTCTGTATTTTTCATGAGAGAGCATATTGAGTTGGTGTATATACTCCAAAACAGAGTAGAATAAGGCATTTTATATTTTTTTAACACACTATATTCTGTGCCATTTTCTTTTAACCTTGGGCACCTAGATATTATTTAGATTTTTTTCGATTCACGTAAAATTAGAATTTCGGTATTTTATATTAGAGAGCATATTGAGATGGTGTATATACTACAAAACAGAGTAGAAAAGGGAATTGTATATTTTTTCTGACAGATTGTACTCAGCGCAATTTTGCTTTTAACAAATGGGTGCCTATATAATATTTAGATTTTTTTCGAATGTCTTAAATATAGAATTTCTGTATTTTACATGAGAGAGCATATGGAGTTGGTGTATATCCTCCAAAACATAGTAGAATAGGACATTGTATATTTTTTCTGACAGATTATATTCAAAACAATTTTTTTCTTAACATTGGGGTGCCTAGATAATATTTAGATTTTTTTCGATTCACCTAAAATTAGAATTCCGTTATTTTACATGAGAGAGCATACTGACTTGTTTTATACACTCCAAGACAGAGTAGATTAGGGCATTGTGTATTTTCTTTGACAGATTATATTCAGAGCAATTTTGCTTTTAACATTGGGGTGCCTATATAATATTTAGATTTTATTACATTCGCGTAAAATTAGAATTTCGGCATTTTACATGAGGGAGCATATTGAGTTGGTGTATATTACCCAAAACAATGTAGAAAAGGGCATTGTATATTATTTCTTACAGATTATATTCAGAGCAATTTTGCTTTTCATATTGGGGTTCCTAGATAATATTTAGATTTTTTTTTAATTCCCGTAAATTAGAATTTGGTAATTTACATGAGAGAGCATATTGAGTTGGTGTATATACTCCAAAACAGAGTAGAATGGGGCATTGTATATTTTATCTGACAGATTATTTTATGATACATTTTCTTTTTATATTGGGGTGCCTAGATAATATTTAGAATTGTTTCGATTCGCGTGTATATTGAATTTTTGTATTTTACCTGAGAGAGCATATTGGGTCCATGTATATACTCCAAAACAGAGTAGAAAAGGGCATTGTATATTTTTTCTGAAAGATTATATTCAGAGCAATTTAGCTTTTAACATTGGGGAGCCTAGATAATATTTAGGTTTTTCTCAATTCACGTAAAATTAGAATTTCTGTATTTTAAATGAGAGCACATACTGAGTTGGTGTATATACTCCAAAAAAAAGTAGAATAAGGCATTGTATATTATTTTTAACAGACTATATTCAGAGCCATTTTCTTTTAACTTTGGGGTGCCTAGATATTATTTAGATTATTTTCGATTCACGTAAAATTAGAATTTCTGTATTTTACATGAGAGAGCATATTGAGGTGGTGTATATACTCCAAAACAGAGTAGAAAGGGGCATTCTATATTTTGTCTGACAGATTATTATCAGAGCAATTTTGCTTATAACATTCGGGTGTCTAGATAATATTTAGATTTTTTTCGATTCACGTAAAATTAAAATTTCGTTATTTTACATGAGAGAGCAAACTGAGTTGGTGTATATACTTTAAAACAGAGTAGAATCGGGCATTGTATATTTTCTCTGACAGTTTATATTGAGAGCAATTTTTTTTTTTAACATTGGGGTGCCTATATAATATTTAGATTTTTTTCGATTCGGGTAAAATTAGAATTCTGACTTGGTTTATATACTACAAAACAAAGTAGAAGAGGTCATTGTATATTTTTTCTGACAGATTACATTGAGAGAAATTTTGCTTTTAATATTGGGGTGCCTAGATAATATTTATATTTTTTTCGATTCACTTAAATATAGAAATTCTGTATTTTACATGAGAGAGTATATGGTGTTGGTGTATCTACTCCAAAACAGAGTAAAATAGGGCATTTTATATTTTTTCTGACAGATCATACTTAGAGCAATTTTGTTTTTAACATTAGGGTGTCTAGATAATATTTACATTATTTCGATTCGGCTGAAATTAGAATTTTGGTATTTTACATGAGAGAGCATACTGAGTTGGTGTATATACTCCAATAAAGAGTAGAATAAGGCATTGTATATTTTTTCGAACAGACTATATTCAGAGCCATTTTCTTTTAACTTTGGGGTGCCTAGATATTATTAAGATTATTTTCGGTTCACGTAAAATTAGCATTTCAGTATTTAACATGAGAAAGCATACTGAGTTGGTGTATATACTTCAAAACAGTGTAGAAAAGAGCATTGTATATTTTTTCTGACAGACTATATTCAGAGCAATTTTGCTTTTAACATTAGGATGCCTAGATTATATTTACTTTTTTTCGATTCACGTCAAATTAGAATTTCAATATTTTATATGAGAGACCATACGTAGTTGGTGTATATACTCCAAAAAAGAGTAAAATAAGGCATTGTATATTTTTTCTAACAGACTATATTCAGAGCCATTTTCTTTTAACTTCAGGGTGCCTAGATATTATTTAGAATTTTTTCGATTTGCATAAAATTTTAATTTCGGGATTTTACATGAAAGAGCATATTGAGTTGGTGTATATACTCCAAAACAGAGTAGAAAAGGGCATTGTATATTTTTTCTAACATATTTTATTCAGAGCAATTTTGCTTTTAACATTGGGGTGCCTAGATAATATTTAGGTTTTTTTGATTCACGTAAAATTAGAATTTCTGTATTTTACATGCGAGAGCATACCTAGTTGGTTTATATACTCCAAAACAGAGTAGAATAGGGCATTGTATATTTGTTCTGACAGATTATATTCAGAGCAATATTGTTTTTAACATTCGGGTGCCTAGATAATATTTAGATTTTATCGATTTGGGTAAAATTAGAATTTCTGTATTTTACACAAGAGAGCATACTGACTTGGTGTATATACTCCAAAACAAAGTAGAATAAGGCATTGTACATTTTGTCTAACAGACTATATTCAGAGCCATTTTCTTTTAACTTTGGGAAGACTAGATATTATTTAGATTTTTTTGGTTCACGGAAAATTAGAATTTCGGTATTTTACATGAGAGAGCCTACTGAGTTGGTGTATATACTCTAAAACAGAGTAGAATAGGGCATTGTATATTTTCTCTGACACATTATATTCAGAGCAATTTTGCTTTTAACATTGGGGTGCCTAGATAATATATAGATTTTTTTCAATTCACTTAAATATAGAATTTCAGTATTTTACATGATTGAGAATATGGAGTTGATTTATATACTCCAAAAAAAAGTAGAATAGGGCATTGTATATTTTTTCTGACAGATTATTTTCAGAGCAATTTTGTTTTTAACATTGGGATTTCTAGATAATATTTAGATTTTTTTCGATTCCCGTAAAATTAGAATTTCGGTATTTTACATGAGAGAGGATACTGAGTGGGTGTATATACTCCAAAACAGAATAGAATAAGGCATTGTGTATTTTTTCTAACAGACTATATTCAGAGCCATTTTCTTTTCACTTTGGGGCAGCTAGATATTATTTAGATTTTTTCGATTTGCGTAAAATTTGAATTTGAGTATTTTACATGAGAGAGCATTTTGAGTTGGTGTATATACTCCAAAATAGAGTAGAATAGGGCATTGTATATTTTTTCTCACATACTATATTCAGAGCCATTTTCTTTCAACTTTGGAACGCCTAGGTATTTTTCAGATTTTTTTCGATTCGCGTAAAATTTTAATTTCGGTATTTTACATGAGAGAGCATATTGAGATGGTGTATATACTACTATTCAGAACAATTTTTTATTACATTGGGGTGCCTAGATAATATTTAGATTTTTTTCGATTCATGTAAATTTAGAATTTCTGTATTTTATATGAGACAGCATACTGAGTTGGTGTATATACTCCAAAACAGGGTAGAATAAGGCATTGTATATTTTTTCTAACAGACTATATTCAGAGCCATTTTCTTTCAACTTTGGGGCACCTAGATATTATTTAGATTTTTTTCGATTCACGTAAAATTAGAATTTCGGTATTTTACATGAGAGAGCATAAGAAGTTGGATTATATATTCCAAAAAAGAGTAGAAAAAAGCATTGTGTATTTTTTCTGACAGATTATATTTTGAGAAATTATGCTTTTAACATTGAGGTGCCTAGATAATATTAAATATTTTTCGATTCACGTAAAATTAGAATTTCGGTATTTTACATGAGAGAGCAAACTTAATTGGTGTATATACTCCAAAACAGATTAGCAAAGGGCATTGTATATTTTTTCTGACAGATTATATTCAGAGCAATTATGTTTTTAACATTGGGGTGCCAATATAATATTTAGATTTTTTCTATTCGTGTAAAATTAAAATTTCTATATTTTACATGAGAGAGCAAACTTAGTTCGTGTATATACTACAAAACAGAGTAAAAAAGTGCATTGTATATTTTTTCAGACAGATTATATTCAGAGCAATTTTGCTTTGAACAATGTGCTGCCTAGATAATATTTAGATTTTTTTCGATTCGCTTAAATATGGAATTTCTGTATTTTACACGATAGAACATATTGAGTGGTGTATATACTCCAAAACAGAGTAGAACAGGATACTGTATATTTTCTCTGAAAGATTATATTCAGAGCAATTTTGTTTTTAACTTTGGGGTGCCTAGATAATATTTAGATTTTTTTCGATTCACGTAAATATAGAATTTCTGTATTTTACATGAGAGACCATAGTGAGTTGCTGTGTATACTCCAAAAGAGAGTAGAATAAGGCATTGTATATTTTTTCTAACAGACTATATTCAGAGCCATTTTCTTTTAACTTCTGGGCGCCTAGATAATATTTAGATTTTTTTGGATTTGCAAAAAATTTGAATTTCGGTATTTTACATGAGAGAGCATATTGAGTTGGTGTATATACTCCAAAACAAAGTAGAATAGGGCATTATATATTTTTTCTGACAGATTATATTCAGACCAATTTTGCTTTTAACATTCGGGTGCCTAGATAATATTTAGATATTTTCGATTCAGGTAAAAGTAGAATTTCTGTATTTTACATGAGAGAGCATACTGAGTTGGTGTATATACTCTAAAACAAAGTAGAATAGTGCATTGTACATTTTCTCTGAGAGATTATATTCAGAGAAATTTTGTTTTTAACATTGCTGTGTCTAGATAATACTTAGATTTTTTTCAATTCGGGTAGAATTAGAATTTCGGTATTTTACATGAGAGAGCACATGGAGTTGGTGTATATACTTTAAAACAGAGTAGAATAGGGCATTGTATAGTTTTCCTGACAGATTCTATTCAGAGCAATTTTGTTATTAAAACTGGGGTGCCTAGATAATATTTACTTTTTTTTCATTCACGTAAAATTAGCATTTCGGTATTTTACATGAGAGAGCATACTGAGTTCGTTTATATAATCCAAAACAAAGTAGAATAAGGCATTCTATATTTTCTCTAACACACTATATTCAGAGCAATTTTCTTTTAACTTTGGGGCGCCTGGATATTATTTAGATTTATTTTGATTCGCGTAAAATTAGAATTTCGGTATTTTACATAAGAGAGCATATTGAGTTGGTGTATATACTCCAAAACAAAGTAGAAAAGGGCATTCTTTATTTTTTCTGACAGATTATATTCAGAGAAATTTTTCTTTTAACATTGGGGTGCCTAGATAATATATAGATTTTTTTCGTTTCACTTAAATATAGAATTTCTGTATTTTACATGAGAGAGAATATGGAGTTGGTGTATATACTCTAAAACAGAGTAGAATAGGGCATATTGTATTTTCTCTAACAGGCTATATTCAGAGACATGTTCTTTTAACTTTGGGGCACCTAGATATTATTTAGATATTTTTGATTCACATAAAATTAGAATTTCGGTATTTTACATGAGAGAGCATGCTGAGTTGGTGTATATACACCAAAGCAGGGTAGAATAGGTCATTGTATATTTTTTCTAACAGATTATATTCAGAGCAATTTTGCTTTTGACACTGAGGTGCCTAGATAATATATAGATTTCTTTCGATTCGCTTAAATATAGAATTTCTGTATTTTTCATGAGAGAGCATATGGAGTTGGTGTATATTCTGCAAAACAGAGTAGAATAGGGCATTGTATATTTTTTCTGACAGATTATATTCAGAGAAATTTTGCTTTTAACATTGGGGTGCCTAGATAATATTTAGATTTTCTTCGATTCGCTAAAATATATAATTTCTGTATTTTACATGGGAGAACATACTGAGTTGGTGTATATACTCCAAAACAGAGGAGAATAGGGCATTGTATATTTTTTCTGACAGTTTATATTCAGAGCAATTTTGTTTTAAACATTGGGGTGCCTAGATAATATTTAGATATTTTCGATTTGAGTCAAATTAGAATTTTGGTATTTTACATGAGAGAGCATATTGAGTTGGTGTATATATGTCATAATAGAGTAGAATAGGGCATTATATATTTTTTCTGACAGATTATATTCAGAGCAATTTTGTTTTAACTTTGGGGTGCGTGGATAATATTGAGATTTTTTTCGATTCACGGAAAATTAGAATTTTGGTATTTTACATGAGAGAGCATACTGAGTTGGTGTATATACTCCAAATCAGAGTAGAATAAGGCATTGTATATTTTTTACAACAGACTATATCCACAGCCATTTTCTTTTAACTTTCGGGCGCCCAGATATTATTTAGATTTTTTTCAATTCGCGTAAAATTAGAATTTCTGTATTTTACATGAGAGCGCATATGGAATTGGTGTATATACTACAAAACAGAATAGAAAAAAGCTTTGTATTTTTGTTCTGACAGATGATATTCAGAGCCATTTTGCTTTTAACATTGGGGTGCCTAGATAATATTTAGATTATTTTCGATTCGCTTAAATATAGAATTTCTGTATTTTACATGAGAGAGCACACTGAGATGGTGTATATACTCCAAATCATTTTAGAATAAGGCATTGTATATTTTTTCAAACAGACTATATTCAGAGCAATTTTCTTTTAACTTTGGGGCGCCTAGATATTATTTAGATTTTTTTCGATTTGAGTAAAATTTTAATTTCGGTATTTTACATTAGAGAGCATATGGAGTTTGTGTATATACAACAAAACACAGTAGAATTGGGCATTGTACATTTTTTCAGACGGATTATATTCAGAGCAATTTTTCTTTTGACATTCGGTTGCCTAGATAATATTTAGATTTTTTTCGATTCACGTAAAATTAGAATTTCGGTATTTTACATGAGAGAGCATACTAAGTTGGTTTATATACTCCAAAAAAGAATAGAATAAGGCATTGTATATTTTCTCTACGGAGTATATTCAGAGCAATTTTATTTTAACTTTGGGGCCCCTAGATATTATTTAGATTTTTTTCTATTCACATAAAATTTGAATTTTGGTATTTTACATGAGAGAGCATATTGAGTTGGTGGATATACTACAAAACAGAGTAGAAGAGAACCTTTTATATTTTTTCTGACAGATTATATTTAGAGCACTTTTGTTTTTAACATTGGGGTGCCTAGATAATATTTAGATTTTTTTCGATTCACGTGAATTTAGAATTTCTGTATTTTATAAGAGAGAGTATACTGAGTGGTTGTATATACTCCAAAACAGAGTAGAATAGGGCATTGAATATTTTTTCTGACAAATTATATTAAAAGCAATATTGTTTTTAACATTGGGGTGCCTAGATAATATTTAGATTTTTTTCAATTCGGGTAAAATTAAAATTTCTGTATTTTACATGAGAGAGAATACTGAGTTGGTGTATATACTACACAACAGAGTAGAAAAGGGCATTGTATATTTTTTCTGACATATTATGTTCAGAGCAATTTTGCTTTTAACATTGGGGTGCCTAGATAATATTTAGATTTTTTTCGATTCACTTAAATTAAGAATTTCTGTATTTTACATGAGAGAGCATATTGAGTTTGTGTATATACTCAAAAACAGAGTAGAATAATGCATTGTATATTTTTTCTAACAGACTATATTCAGAGCAATATTCTTTTAACTTTGGGGCGCCTAGATATTATTTAGATTTTTTTCGATTCACGTAAAATTAGAATTTCGGTATTTTACATGAGAGAGCATATGGAGTTAATCTATATACTCCATAAGAAAGTAGAAAAGGGCATTGTATATTTTTTCTGACAGATTGTATTAAGAGCAATTGTGCTTTGAACATTGGGGTGCCTAGATAATATTTAGATTTTTTTCGATTTCCTTAAATATAGAATTTGTGTATTTTACATGAGAGAGCATATGGAGTTGGTGTATATACTCTAAAGCAAAGTAGAATAGGGCATTGTATATTGTTTCTGACAGATTATGCTTAGAGCAATTTTGTTTTTAACATTGGGGTGCCTAGATAATATTTAGATTTTTTTCGATTCGCTTAAATATAGAATTTCTGTATTTTAAATGAGAGAGCATATTGAGTTGTTGTATATACTCCAAAATAGGGTAGAACGGGGTATTGTTTATTTCTTTCTGACAGATTATAATCATTGAAATTTTGCTTTTAACATTAGGATGCCTAGGTTATATTTAGATTTTTTTTATTCAAGTAAAATTAGAATTTCGGTATTTTACATGAGAGACCATACTGAGTTGGTGTGTATACTTTAAAACAGAGTAGAAAAGGGCATTGTATATTTTTTCTGACAGATAATATTCAGTGCAATTTTGCTTTTAACATTGGGGTGCCTAGATAATGTTTAGAATTTTTTCGATTCACGTAAATTTAGAATTTCGGTATTTTACATGAGAGAGCATACTGAGTTGGTGTATATACTACAAAACTGAGTAGAATAAGGCATTGTATATTTTTTTTAGCAGACTATATTCAGAGCCATTTTCATTTTACTTTGGGGCACCTAGATATTTTTGGTTTATTTCGATTCGTGTAAAATTAGAATTTCGGTATTTTACATGAGAGAGCATATTGAGTTGGTGTATATACTACAAAACAGAGTAGAAAAGGGCATTGTATATTCACAGCAATTTTGCTTTTAACATTGGATTGCCTAGATAATATTTAGATTTTTTCTATTTGGGTAAAATAAGAATTTTGGTATTTTACATGAGAGAATATACTGAGTTGGTGTATATATTCCAAAAGAGACTAGAATAAGGCATTGTATATTTTTTATAACAGATTATATTCAGAGCCATTTTCTTTTAACTTTGGAGCGCCTAGATTTTCTTAAGATTTTTTACCGATTCGCGTAAAATTTGAATTTCGGTATTTTACATAAGAGAGCATATTGAGTTGGTGTATATACTCCTAAACAGAGTAGAAATAAGCATTGTATATTTTTTCTGACAGATTATATTCAGAGAAATTTGCTTTTAACATCGAAGTGCCTAGATAATATTTAGATTTTTTTCGATTCACGTAAAATTAGAATTTCGGTATTTTATATGAGAGAGCATACTTAGTTGGTGTATATACTCCAAAACAGAGTAGAATAAGTCATTGTATATTTTTTCAAACAGACTATATTCAGAGCCATTTTCTTTAAACTTTTAGGCGCCTACATATTATTTAGATATTTTCGATTCGTGTAAAATTAGAATTTCGATATTTTACATGAGAGAGCATAATGAGTTGGGATATATACTCAAAACAGAGTAGAAAAAGGCATTGTATATTTTTTTGACAGATTATATTCAGAGAAATTTTGCTTTTAACATTGGGGTGCCTAGATAATATTTAGATTTTGTTCGATTCTCTTAAATATATAATTTCTGTATTTTACATGAGAGAACATACTGAGTTGGTGTATATACTCCAAAACAGAGGAGAATAGGGCATTGTATATTTTTTCTGACATTTTATATTCAGAACAATTTTGTTTTTAACATTGGGGCGCCTAGATAATATTTAGATATTTTCGATTCGAGTCAAATTAGAATTTTGGTATTTTACATGAGAGAGCATATTGCGGTGGTGTATATACTCCAAAACAGAGTAGAATAAGTCATTGTATATTTTTCATAACAGACTACATTCAGAGACGTTTTCTCTTAACTTTGGGGCACCTAGATATTATTAAGATTTTTTACTGATTCGCGTAATATTAGAATTTCGGTATTTTACACGAGAGAGCATATTGAGTTGGTGTATATACTCCAAAACAGAGTAGAAAAGGGCATTGAATATTTTTTCTGAGAGATTATATTCAGAGCAATTTTGCTTTTAACATCGGGGTGCCTAGATTATATTTAGATTTTTTTCTATTCATGTAAAATTAGAATTTCAATATTTTACATGAGAGCATACTGAGTTGCTTTATATACTCCAAAACAGAGTAGAATAGGGCATTGTACATTTTTTCTGACAGACTATATTCAGAGCAATTTTGCTTGTAGCACTGGGGTGCCTTCATAATATTTAGATTTTTTCGATTCGTATATAATTAGAATTTCTGTATTTTACATAAGAAAGCAAACAGAGTTGGTGTATATACTCCAAAACAGAGTAGAAAAGAGCATTGTATATTTTTTCTCACTGATTATATTAAGAGCAATTTTTCTTTTAACATTGGGGTGCCTAGATAATATTTATATATTTTTCGATTCGCTTAAATATAGAATTTTTGTATTTTACATAAGAGAGCATATGGAGTTGGTGTATACACTCAAAAACCGAGTAGAATAGGTCATTGGTTATTGTTTTTGACAAATTATATTCAGCGCGATTTTTTTTTAACTTTGGGGCGCCTAGATATTATTTAGATTTTTTTCGATTTGTGTAAAATTAGAATTTCTGTATTTTATATGAGAGAGCATAATGAGTTGGTGTATATACTCCAAAACAGAGTAGTATAAGGCATTGTATATTTTTTCTAAAAGAATATATTCAGAGCCATTTTCTTTTATCTTTGGGGCAACTAGATATTATTTAGATTTTTTTCGATTCGGGTCAAATTAGAATTTCGGTATTTTACATGACAGAGCACACTGAGTTGGTGTATATACTCCAAAACAGATTAGAATAGGTCATTTTATATTTTTTCTGACAGATTATATTCAGAGCAATTTTGGTTTTAACATTGGGGTGCCTAGATAATATTTAGAATTTTTCGATTCGGATCAAATTAGAATTTCTGTATTTTACATGAGAGAGCATACTGAGTTGGTGTATATACTTTAAAACAGAGTAGAATAAGGCATTGTATATTTTCTTTAACAGACTATATTAAGAGCCATTTTCTTCTATCTTCGGGGCGCATAGATATTATTAAGATTTTTTACTGATTCACGTAGAATTAGAATTTCGATATTTTACATGAGAGAGCATATTGGGTTGGCATATATACTCCAAAAATTAGTAGAAAAGGGCATTGTATATTTTTTCTGACAGATTATATTAATAGCAATTTTGCTTTTAACATTGTGGTGCCTAGATAATATTTAGATTTTTTTTGATTCCCTTAAATTTAGAATTTCGGTATTTTACATTAGAGAGCATACTGAGTTGGTTTATATACTCCAAAAAAGAGTGGAATAAGGCATTGTATAATTTTTCTAACAGACTATATTCAGACCCATTTTCTTTTAACTTTGGGTTGCCTAGATATTTTTTAAATTTTTTTCGATTCGCTTAAATATAGAATTTCTGTATTTTACATGAGAGAGCATATTGAGGTGGTGTATATACTCCAGAACAGAGTAGAATAGAAAATTTTATATTTTTTCTGACAGATTATATTCAGAGCAATTTTGTTTTCAACATTGGTGTGCCTAGATAATATTTAGATTTTATCAAATCGGGTCAAATTAGAATTTAGGTATTTTACATGACAGAGCATACTGAGTTCGTGTAAATACTCCAAAACAGAGAAGAATAAGGCATTGTATATGTTTTCTAACAGACTATATTCAGAGCCATTTTCTTTTATCTTAGCGGCGCCTAGATATTATTAAGATTTTTACTGATTCGTGTAGAATTAGAATTTCGGTATTTTACATGAGAGAGCATATTGAGTTGGTGTATTTATTCCAAAACAGAGTAGAAAAGGGCATTGTATATTTTTTGTGACAGATTATATTCAGAGTAATTTTACTTTTAACATTAGGGTGCCTAGATAATATTTAGATTTTTTTCGATTCGCTTAAATATATAATTTCTGTATTTTACATGAGAGAGCATATTGAGTTGGTGTATATAATTTAAAATAGAGTAGAAAAAAGAATTGTATATTTTTTCTGAAAGATTATATTCAGAGCAATTTTGCTTTTAACATTCGGGTGCCTAGATAATATTTAAATTTTTTTCGATTCACGTAAATTCAGGATTCCGGTATTTTACATGAGAGAGCAAACTTCATTGGTTTATATACTCGAAAAATGGGTGGAATAGTGCATTGTATATGTTCTATGACAGATTATATTCAGAGCAATTTTGTTTTTATCATTGGGGTGCCTATATAATATTTAGATTTTTTCGATTCAGGTAAAATTAGAATTTCTGTATTTTACATGAGAGAGCATATTGAGTTGGTGTATATACTTCAAAAAGGAGTAGAATAAGGGATTGTATATTTTTTCTAACAGACTATATTCAGAGCCATTTTCTTTTAACTTTGGGGCGCCTAGATATTATTTAGATTTTTTTCGATTCACATAAAATTAGAATTTCGGTATTATACATGAGAGAGCATATTGAGATGGTATGTATACGCCAAAACAGAGTAGAAAAAGGTATTGTATATTTTTTCTGATGGATTATATTCAGAGCAATTTTGCTTTTAACATAGGGTGCCTAAATAATATTTAGATTTTTTCGATTCATGTAAAATTAGAATTTCTTTATTTTACATGAGAGAGCGTACTGAGTTGGTGTATATACTACAAAACAGAGTAGAATAGTGCATTGTATATGTTTTCTGACAGATTATATTAGAGCAATTTTGCTTTTAACATTGGAGTGCCTAGATAAAATTTACATTTTTTTCGATTCACGTAAAATTATAATTTTGGAATTTTACATGGGAGTGCATACTAATTTGGTGTATATACTCCAAAAAAGAGTAGAAAAGGGCATTGTATATTTTTTCTGATAGATTATATTCAGAGCAATTTTGCTTTTAACATTCGGGTGCCTAGATAATATTTAGATTTTCTTCTATTCACCTGAAATTAGAATTTCGATATTTTACATGAGAGAGCATACTGAATTCGTGTATATACTTGAAAAACGAGTAGAATAAGGCGTTTATATTTTTTAACAGAATATACTCAGAGCCATTCTCTTTTAACTTTGGGGCGCCTAGGTATTATTTAGATTTTTTTAGATTCACGTACATTTAGAATTTCGGTATTTTACATGAGAGTGCATACTAAGTTGGTGTATATACTCCAAAACAGAGTAGAAAATAGCATTGTATATTTTTTCTGACAGATTATATTACCTGCAATTTTGCTTTTAACATCGAAGTGCCTAGATAATATTTAGATTTTTTTCGATTCACGTAAAATCAGAATTTCGATCTTTTACATGAGAGAGAACACTGAGTTGGTGTATATACACCAAAACATTGTAGAATAGGGCATTTTATATATTATTTTACAGATTATATTCAGAGCAATTTTGTTTTTTACATTTGGGTGCCTAAGTAATATTTAGTTTTTTTTCGATTCACGTAAATTTAGAATTTCTGTATTTTACATGTGAGAGCATACTGAGTTGGTGTATATACCCCAAAACAAAGTAGAAAGAGGCATTGTATATTTTTTCTAACAGAATATATTCAGAGCCATTTACTTTTAACTTTGAGGCGCCTAGATATCATTTAGATTTCTTCAATTCGCGTAAAATGAGAATTTCGTTTTTTTTTTTATTTTTTAACTTTTTATTGGATTATAGGTTTTGGGGTACATGAGCAGAGCATGCAAGACAGTTGCGTAGGTACACACATGGCAGTGTGCTTTGCTTTTCTTCTCCCCTTCACCCACATTTGGCATTTCTCCCCAGGCTATCCCTCCCCACCTCCCCCTCCCACTGGCCCTTTCCTTTTCCCCCCAAGAATTTCGGTATTTCACATGAGAGAGCATATTGAGCTGGTGTATATACTCCAGAAAAGAGTACAAAAGTGCATTGTGTATTATTTCTGACAGATTATATTCAGAGCAATTTTGCTTTTAACATTGGAATGGCTAGATAATAGTTAGATTTTTTTCGATTCACTTTAATATAGAATTTCTGTATTTTACATGAGAGAGCATATTGAGTTGGTGTATATACTCCAAAACAGAGTAGAATAGATCATTGTATATTTTTCCTGACATATTATATTCAGAGCAATTTTGCCTTTAACATTGGGGTGCCTAGATAATATTTAGATTATTTTCAATTCGCTTAAATATAGAATTTCTGTATTTAACATCAGAGAGAATATGGAGTTAATGTATATACTCCAAAACAGAGTAAAATAAGGCATTGTATATTTTGTCGGACAGATTATATTCAGAGCAATTTTGCCTTTAACATTCGGTTGCATAGATAATATTTTGATTTTTCGATTAACATAAAATAAGAATTTTGGTATTTAACATGAGAGAGCATACTGAATTGGTGTATATACTCCAAAACAGAGTAGAATAGGGGATTGTATATTTTTTCTGACAGATTATATTCAGAGCAATATTGTTTTTAACATTGGGGTGCATTCATAATATTTAGATTTCTTCGATTCGGGTAAAATTTGAATTTCGGTACTTTACATGAGAGAGCAAAATGAGATGGTGTATATACTGCAAAACAGAATAGAAAAGGGCATTGTATATTTTTTCTGATAGATTATATCCAGATCAATTTTGCTTTTAACATTGAAGTGCCTAGATAATATATAGATTTCTTTCGATTCGCTTAAATATAGATTTTCTGTATTTTACATGAGAGAGCATATGGAGTTGGTGTATATACTCCAAAACAGAGTAGAAAAGGGCATTGTATATTTATTCTGACAGATTATATTCAGAGCAATTTTTCTATTAACATTGGGGTGCCTAAATAATATATTGATTTTTTTCGATTCCCTTAAATATACATTTTCTGTATTTTACATGAGAGGAAATACTGAGTTGGTGTATATACTCCAAAACAGAGTAGAATAGGGCATTGTATATTTTTTATGACAGATTATATTCAGATAAATTTTGTTTGTAACATTGGGGTGCCTAGGTAATATTTAGATTTTTTCAATTCGTGTAAAATTAGAATTTGTGTATTTTACATGAGAGAGCACACTGAGTTGGTTTAAATACTCCAAAACAGAGTAGAAAAGGGCATTGTATATTTTTTCTGACAGATTTTATTCAGAGTAAGTTTGATTTTAACATTGGAATGCCTAGATAATATTTAGATTGTTTTCAATTCGTTTAAATACAGAATTTCGGTATTTTATATTAGAGAGCATATGGAGTAAGTGTATATACTCCAAAACAAAGTAGAATCAGGCGTTGTATATTTTTTCTGACAGATTATATTTAGAGCAATTTTGTTTTTAACGTTGGGGTGCCTAGATAATATTTACATTTTTTTCGATTCATGTAAATTTAGAATTTCAGTATTTTACATAAAAGAGCATACTGAGTTGGTGTATATACTCAAAAACAGTGTAGAAAAGGGCATTGTATATTTTTTCTGACAGATGATATTCAGAGCAGTTTTGCTTTTAAAATTGGGGTGCCTAAATATTATTTAGATTTTTTTCGATTCACGTAATATTAGAATTTTACTATTTTACATGAGATAGCACACTGACTGGTGTATATACTCCAAAATAGAGTAGAATAAGCGTTGTATATTTCTTTTAACAGACTATATTCAGAGCCATTTTCTTTTAACTTTGGGGTGCCTAGATATTATTTAGCTTTCTTTCGATTTACGTAAAATTAAAGTTTTGGTATTTTACATGAGAAAGCATATTGAGTTGGTGTATATACTCCAAAAAAGAGTAGAAAAGGGCATTATAGATTTTCTCTGACAAGTTATATTCCGGGCATTTTTGCTTTTAACATTAGGGTTATTAGATAATATTTAGATTTTTTTTGATTCGCTTAAATATAAAATTTCTGTATTTTACTTGAGAGAACATATTGAGTTGGTGTATATACACCAAAACTGAGTAGAATAGGGCATTGTATATTTTTTCTGACAGATTATATTTAGAGCAATTTTGTTTTTAACATTGGGGTGCCTAAATAATATTTAGATTTTTTATGATTTACATAAAATTAGAATTTCGGTATTTTATATGAGAGAGCATACTGAGTTGGCGTATATACTCAAAAACAGTGTAGAATAGGGCATTGTATATTTTTTCTGACAGATTATATTCAGAGCAATTTTGATTTTAAAATTGGGGTGCCTAGATAATATTTAGATTTTTTCGATTCGGGTAAAATTAGAATTTCTATGTTTTTCATGACAGAGTTATTGAGTTGGTGTATATACTACAAAACAGAGTAGGAAATGTCATTGTATATTTTTTCTGCCAGATTATAGTCAGAGCAATTTTGCATATAACATTGGGGTGCCTAGATAATATTTATATTTTTTTTGATTTACGTAAAATTAGAATTTTGGTATATTTCATGAGAGAGCGTACTGAGTTGGTGTATATACTCCAAAACAGAGTAGAATAAGGCATTGTATATTTTTTCTAACCGACTATATTCAGAGCCATTTTCTTTTACCATTAGGGTGCCCAAATATTATTATTCATTTAAAATTAGAATTTCGGTATTCTACATGAGAGAGCATATTGAGTTGGTGTATATACTCCAAAACAGAGTAGAAAAGAGCATTGTATATTTTCTCTGACAAGTTATATTTCGGGCAATTTTGCTTTTCACATTAGGGTTATTAGATAATATTTAGATTTTTTTTGATTCACCTAAATATAAAATTTCTGTATTTTACTTTTGAGAACATATTGAGTTGGTGTATATACACCAAAACGGAGTAGAATAGGGCATTGTATTTTTTTTCTGACAGATTATATTTAGAGCAATTTTGTTTTTAACATTGGGGTGCCTAGATAATATTTAGATTTTTTTTGATTTACGTAAAATTAGAATTTTAGTATTTTATATGAGAGAGCATACTGAGTTGGTGTATATACTCCAGAAAAAAGTAGAATAAGGCATTGTATATTTTTTCTAACACACTATATTCAGAGCCATTTTCTTTTAACTTTGGGGTGCCTAGATATTATTAAGATTTTTTCAATTCACATAAAATTAGAATTTCGGTATTTTACATGAGAGAGCATATTGAGTTGGTGTGTATACTCCAAAACAGAGTAGAAAAGGGCATTGTATATTTTTTCTGACAGATTATATTCAGAGTAATTTTGATTTTAACATTGGAATGCCTAGATAATATTTAGATTGTTTTCGATTCGTTTAAATACAGAATTCGGTATTTTATATGAGAGAGGATATGGAGTAAGTGTATATACTCCAAAACAAAGTAGAATAAGTCATTGTATATTTTTTCTGACAGATTATATTTAGAGCAATTTTGTTTTTAACTTTGGTGTGCCTAGATAATATTTACATTTTTCTCAATTCATGTAAATTTAGAATTTCGGTATTTTACATGAGAGAGCATACTGAGTTGGGGTATATACACAAAAACAGTGTAGAATAGGGCATTGTATATTGTTTCTGACAGATTATATTCAGAGCAATTTTGTTTTTAAAATTGGGGTGCCTAAATAATATTTAGATATTTTCGATTCGGGTAAAATCAGAATTTCTGTATTTTACATGACAGAGTTATTGAGTTGTTGTATATACTACAAAACAGAGTAGAAAAGGTCATTATATATTTTTTCTGCCAGATTATAGTCAGAGCAATTTTGCATATAACATTGAGGTGCCTAGATAATATTTAGATTTTTTTTGATTTATGTAAAATTAGAATTTTTGTATATTTCATGAGAGAGCATTCTGAGTTGGTGTATATACTCCAAAACAGAGTAGAATTAGGCATTGTATATTTTTTCTAACCGAATATATTCAGAGCCATTTTCTTTTAACATTGGGGTGCCCAAATATTATTTAGATTTTATTCGATTCACGTAAAATTAGAATTTCGGTATTCTACATGAGAGAGCATATTGAGTTGGTGTATATACTCCAAAATAGAGTAAAATCGGGCATTGTATATTTTTTCTGACAGATTTAATTCAGAGCAATTATCTTTTCAACATTCGGGTGCCTAGATAATGTTTAGATTTTTTCAATTCGCGTATAATTAGAATTTCGTTATTTTACATGAGAGAGAATACTTAGTTGGCGTATATACTCCAAGACAGAATAGAATAAGGCATTTTATATTTTTGTAACAGACTATATTTAGAGCCATTTTCTTTTAACTTCTGGGCGCCTAGATATTATTAAGATTTTTTTGGATTTGCGTAAAATTATATTTTCCGTATTTTACATGAGAGAGCATATTGAGTTGGTTTATATACTCTAAAACAGTGTAGAAAAGGTCATTGTATATATTTTCTGACAGAGTACATTGAGAGCAATTTTGCTTTTAACTTTCGGGTTCCTAGATATTATTTAGATATTTTTCGATTCACGTAAAATTAGAATTTCGGTATTTTAAATGAGTGAGCATACTGAGTTGGTGTATATACTCCAAAACAGAGTAGAATAAGGCAATGTATATTTTTTCTAACAGACTATATTAAGAGCCATTTTCTTTTAACTTTGGGGTGCCTAGATATTATTTAGATTTTTTCGATTTGCGTAAAATTAGAATTTCGATATTTTAAAAGGGAGAGCATATTGAGTTGGTGTATATAGTACAAAACAGAGTAGAAATGGGCATTGTATATTTTTTCTGAGATATTATATTCAAAGCAATTATGCTTTTTACATTGGGGTGCCTAGATAATATTTACATTTTTTTCAATTCATTTAAATATAGAATTTTGTTCTTTTACATGAGAGAGCAAATGGAGTTGGTGTATATACTCCAAAACATAGTAGAATAGGGCATTGTATATTTTTTTTAACAGACTATATTCAGAGACATTTTCGTTTAACTTTGGGTTGCCTAGATTATATTTAGATTTTTTTCGATTCTCTTAAATATAGAATTTCTGAATTTTACATGACAGAGCATTTGGAGTTGGTGTATATACTCCATAACAGAGTAGAATAGTGGATTGCATATTTTTTCTGACAGATTATACTCCGAGCCATTTTGTTTTTAACATTGGGGTGCTTAAATAATATGTAGATTTTTTTCGATTCGCTTAAATAAAGAATTTCTGTATTTTACAAAAGAGAGCATACTGAGCTAATGTATATACTCCAAAACAGAGTAGAATAAGGCATTGTATATTTTTTCTAACAGACTATATTCAGAGCCATTTTCTTTTAACTTTGGTGCACCTAGGTATTATTTAGATTTTTCCAATTCGCGTAAAATTAGAATTTCGGTATTTTACATGAAAGAGCATATTGAGTTGGTGTATATACTCCAAAACAGAGTAGAAAAGGATCTTGTATATTTTTACTGACAAATTATATTCAGAGCAATTTTGATTTTAACCTTGGGGTGCCTAGATAATATTTAGATTTTTTTCGATTAACATAAAATTAGAATTTCTGTATTTTACATGAGAGAGCATACTGAGTTGGTGTATATACTACACAACAGAATAGATAAGGTCATTGTATATTTTTTCTTACAGATTATGTTCAGAGCAATTTTGCTTTTAACATTGGGGTGCCTAGATCATATTTAGATTTTTTTTCGATTCACTTAAATAAAGAATTTCTGTATTTTACATGAGAGAGCATATTGAGTTGGTGGATATACTCCAAAACAGAGTAGAATAGGTCATTAAATATTTTTTCTAAAAGACTATGTTTAGAGCCATTTTCTATTAAGTTTGGGGCACCGAGATATTATTTAGATTTTATTCGATTCGCGTAAAATTAGAATTTCGGTGTTTTACATGAGATAGCATATTGAGTTGGTGTATATATTGCAAAACAAAGTAGAAACTGGCATTGTATATTTTTTCTGACAGATTATATTCAGAGCAATTTTGCTTTTTTTAACATTGAAGTGCCTAGATAATATTTAGATTTTTATCGATTTGAGTATAATTAGAATTTCGATGTTTTACATGAGAGAGCATACAGAGTTGGTATAAACACTCCAAAATAGAGTAAAATAAGGCATTGTATATTATTTCTAATGGACTATATTCAGAGCCATTTTCTTTTAACTTTGCGGCGCCTAGATATTATTTAGATTTTTTTCGATTCGCGTAATATTTTAATTTCGGTATTTTACAGGAGAGATTATATTGAGTTGGTGTATATACTCCAAAACAGAGTAGAAGAAGGAATTGTATATTTTTTCTGACAGATTATATTCAGAGCAATTTTGCTTTTAACATTGGGTTGCATAGATAATATTTAGATTTTTTTCGATTAACGTAAATTTAGAATTTTGGTATTTTATATGAGAGAGCATGCTAAGTTGGTGTATATACTCCACAACAGAGTAGAATAAGGCATTGTATATTTTCTTTAACAGAATATATTCAGAGCCGTATTTTTTAAACTTTGGAACGCCTTGATGTTATTTAGATTTTTTTTGGTTCGCGTAAAATTAGAATGTTGGTATTTTACATGACAGAGCATATTGAGTTAATGTATATACGCCAGCCTAATGACAGTCTTTTGGATATAGAGGGGACAGGGAGCTGCTTGAGGAGACAGTTTGTACTTTATAGGGGTTTAATTGCTGAGCTGTGCACTCTGTTGTTCATTCAGGGCTGTTAGGCTGCTATGTTTGATTCTGCTGCAACACAGCTCATTAAACAACCCTTTTTTTTTTTTTTTCTCAAATGCTGTGTGTTGAGGGGTTTGGGCTTTATTTTTGGATGTCCGATCAGGTGTCCTGCCCAGCTCGAAGGCAGACTAGCCACTGTTTGGCTGCCGAGGCTCCGCCCTGCTGTTGTGTGATTCGCACTGTTCCTGCGGGCTCTGCTGTGGTCTCCGCCACGCCCTGCGGCGGAGTCTCTTCGTAGTAGCATGTTGCCTCAGCAACGGCAGGCTGCGTCAGCAGTGGGCGTGTATCTCAGTAGGGACGGGTTGCCTCAGCAATGGCTGGCTGCGTCAGCAGCGGGCGTGTATCTCAGTTGGGGCGGGTTGCCTCGGCAACGGCTGGCTGCCTCAGCAGTGGGCGTGTATATCAGTTGGGGCAGGTTGCCTCCGTAGTGGTGGACGCCCCTCCCCCACAGAGCGTCTCGGACCGTCTGCCTGGGATAGTTTGAAATCGCGGTTTTGTTCGTCCCACTGGGTATCCCAAACGATCTGTCCCTGCAATCCCCTGGGCTGGGCTACTGTGCAAGTCTCGTTCAGTCTCAAGTCCAGCCCTCTCAAGTCTCAGGTTGCCGGTTCAACAAGGCACCCGGACAAGCGCACCCTGTGGGAATTGCTGGGTAGGGCCGGCCGCCGCCGCCCCGGCTGCCGGCTTCACCAGGCAGACCTACTGCCTGGCGTCCCATGTCTTTTTATACTTGGGAGTTTCCCCGTTCTGTGGGCAACAAAGATCAGTCTGGAAATGCAGCACTGACTCACCGTTTGCGAATTCAACGCGGGCTCCAATCCTGGGTTGTTCTCACAGCGCCATCTTGAGTCCCCTCCAGAATTTCTGTATTTTACATGAGGGAGCATATTTAGTTTGTGTATATACTCCAAAAGAGAATAGAATAGGGCATTGTATATTTTTTCTAACATATTATATGTAGAGAGATTTTGTTTTTAACATTGGGTTGCCTAGATAATATTTAGATTTTTTTCAATTCACGTAAAATTAGAATTAAGGTATTTTACATGAGAGACCATAGTGAGTTGCTGTGTATACTCCAAAACAGAGTAGAATAAGGCATTGTATATTTTTTCTAACAGACTATATTCAGGGCCCCTTTGCTTTTAACATTGGGATGCCTAGATATTATTTAGATTTTTTTCGATTCTCGTAATATTAGAATTTCGGAATTTTACATGAGAGAGCATATTGAGTTGGTGCATATACTACAAAACAGAGTAGAAAAGGGCATTGTATATTTTTTCTGACAGATAATATTCAGAGCAATTTTGCTTTTAACATTGGGATGCCTAGATAATATTTAGATTTCTTTTTGATTCTCTTAAATATATAATTTCTGTATTTTACATGAGAGAGCATAAGTAGATGGTGTATATAATCCAAAACAAAGTAGAATAGGGCACTGTATATCTTTTCTGACAGATTATATTCAGAGCAATTTTTTTTTAACATTGCGGTGCCTAGATAATATTTAGATTTTTTCGATTCGGGTAAAATTAGAATTTCTGTATTTTACATGAGAGAGCTTACTGAGTTGGTGTATATACTTCAAAACAGAGTAGAATAAAACATTGTATATTTTTTCTAACAGACCATTTTCAGAGCCATTTTCTTATAACTTTGGGGCGCCTTGATATTATTTAGATTTTTTTTGATTCGTGTAAAATAAGAATATCGATACTTTACATGAGATAGCCTATTGAGTGTGTGTATATACTCCAAAACAGAGTAGAATAGGGCATTGTATATTTTTTCTTACAAATTATATTCAGAGCAATTTTGTTTTTAACATTGGGTGCCTAGATAATATTTATATTATTTCCGATTTGTTTCAATATAGAATTTCTGTATTTTACATGAGAGACCATATGGAGTTGGTCTATATACTCCAAAACGAAATAGAATAGAGCATTGTATATTTTTTCTGACAGATTATATTCAGAGTAATTTTGTTTTTACCATTGGGGTGCCTAGATAATATTTGGATTTTTTCGATTCGTGTAAAATTAGAAATTCTGTATTTTACATGAGACAGCATACTGAGTTGGTGTATATACTCCAAAAGAGAGTAGAATAAGGCATTGTATATTTTTTCTAACAGACAATATTCAGAGCCATTTTCTTTTAACTTTGGGGCGCCTAGATATTATGTAGATTTTTTTCGATTCGTGTAAAATAAGAATATCAATATTTTACATGAGCGAGCCAATTGAGTGTGTGTATATACTCCAATACAGAGTAGAAAAGGGCATTGTATATTTTTTCTGACAGATTATATTCAGAGCAATTTTGCTTTTAACATTGGGTTGCCTAGATAATATTTAGATTTTATTCGATTTGCTTAAATACAGAGTTTCTGTTTTCTACATTAGAGAGCATATGGAGTTGGTGTATATATTCCGAAACAGAGTAGAATAGGGCATTGTATATTTTTACTGACAGATTATATTCAGAGCAATTTTGATTTTAACGTTGGGTTGCCTAGATAATATTTAGATTATATTCAGTTTTCTTAAATATAGAATTTGGGTATTTTACATGAAAGAGCATATGGAGTTGATATATATACTCCAAAACGAAGTAGAATAGGGCATTGTATATTTTTTCTGACAGATTATATTAAGGGCAATTTTGTTTTTAACAATGGAGTGCCTAGATAATATTTAGATTTTTTCGATTTGGGTAAAATTAGAATTTCTGTATTTTACATGAGAGAGCACACTGATTTGGTGTATATAGTCTAAAACAGAGTAGAATAAGGCATTGTATATTTTTTCTAACAGACTATATTCAGAGTCATTTTACTTTAACTTTGGCGCGCCTAGATATTATTTAGATTTTTTTCGATTTGCGTATTATTAGAATTTCTGTATTTTATATGAAAGAGCATATTGCGGTGGTGTATATACTCCAAAACAGAGTAGAAAAGGGCATTGTATATTTCGTCTGACAGATTATAATCAGAGTAATTTTCCTTTTAACATTCGGGTGCCTAGATAATATTTAGATTTTATTTAATTCACATAAAATTAGAATTTCGGTATTTTTCATGAGAGAGCATACTGAGTTTGTGTATACACTCTAAAACAGAGTAGAATAGAAAATTTTATATGTTTTCTGACATTATTTTCAGAGCAATTTTTTTTAAAATTGGGGTCCAAAGATAAAATTTAGATTTACAAATTCAGGTAAAATTAGAATTTCTGTATTTTTCATGAGAAAGCATATTGAGTTCGTGTATATACAACAAAACAGTAGAAAAGGGCATTGTATATTTTGTCTGACAGATTATATTCAGACCAATTTTGCTTTTAACATTGGGGTGCCTAGATAATATATAGAGTTTTTTCGATTGACTTAAATATAGAATTTCTGTATTTTACATGACAGAGAATATGGAGTTGGTGTATATACTCCAAAACAGAGTAGAATATGGCATTGTATATTTTTTCTGACAGACTATATTCAGAGCAATTTTGCTTTTAACATTGGGGTGCCTAGATAATATTTAGATTTTTTTCGATTCTGGTATAATTAGAATTTCTGTATTTTACATGAGAGAGCATATGGAGTTGGTGTATATACAACCAAACAGAGTAGAAAAGGGCATTGTATTTTTTTTCTGAAAGATTATATTCAGAGCAATATTGCTTTTAACACTGGGGTGCCTAGATAATATTTAGATTTTTTTTGATATGCTTAAATATACAATTTCTGTATTTTACATGGGAGAGCATATGGAGTTGGTGTATATACTCCTAAACCGAGTAGAATAGGGCATTGTATAATTTTTATGACAGATTATATTCAGAGCAATTTTGTTTTTAGCATTGCGGTGACTAGATAACATTTAGATTTATTTCGATTCACGTAAAATTTGAATTTCGGTATTTTACATTAGAGAGCGTATTGAGTTGGTGTATATACTACAAAAAAGAGTAGAAAAAAGCATTGAATATTTTCTCTGAAAGACTATATTGAGAGCAATTTTGCTTTTAACATTGATGTGCCTAGATAATATTTAGATTTTTTTCGATTCGCTTAAATATAGAATTTTTGTATGTTACTTGAGAGAGCATATGGAGTTGGTGTATATACTCCAAAACAGAGTAGAATATGGCATTGTATATTTTTTCTGACAGATTATATTCAGAGCAATTTTGTTTTTAACATTGAGGTGACTAGATAATATTTAGATTTTTTTCGATTCCCGTAAATTTAGACTTTTGATATTTTACATGAGAGAGTATACTGAATTGGTGTATATACTCCAAAACAGAGTAGAATAAGGCATTTTATATTTTCACTAACAGACTATAATCAGAGCCATTTTCTTTTAACTTTGGGGCACCTAGATATTATTTAGATTTATTTTGATTCGCAGAAAATTAGAATTTCGGTATTTTACATGAGAGAGCATATGGAGTTGGTGTATATACTCCAAAACAGAGTAGAATAAAACATTGTATATTTTTTCTGACAGATTATCTTCAGAGCAATTTTTTTTAACATTGGGGTGCCTACATAATATTTAGATTTTTTCGATTCTGGTAAAATTAGAATTTCTGTATTTTACATGAAAGAGCATATTGAGTTGGTGTATATACTACAAAACAGAGTAGAAAAGGGCATTGTATATTTTCTCTGACAGATTATATTCAGAGCAATTTTGCTTTTAACATTAGGGTGCCTACATAATATTTAGATTTTATTCGATTCGCTTAAATATAGAATTTCTGTATTTTACATGAGAGAGCATATGGAGTTGGTGTATATACATCGAAAGAGAGTAGAATAGGGCATTCTATATTTATTATGACAGATTATATTCAGAGAAATTTTGTTTTTAACATTAGGGTGCCCAGATAATATTTAGATTTTTTTCGATTCACCTAGTATTTGAATTTCGGTATTTTACATAAGAGAGCATATTGAGTTGGTGTATATACTCCAAAACAGAGTATAATAGGGCATTGTACATTTTTTCTGACAGATTATCTTCAGAGCAATTTTGTTTATAGCATTTGGATGCCCAGATAAGATTTATATTTTTTTCGTTTTGGGTAAAATTAGAATTTCTGTATTTTTCATGAGAGAGCATACTGTGTTTGTTTACATAGTCCAAAAGAATGTAGAATAAGGCATTGTATATTTTTTCTAACAGACTATATTCAGAGGCATTTTCTTTTAACTTTGGGGTGCCTAGATAATATTTATATTTTTCGATTCGCTTAAATACAGAATTTCTGTATTTTACCTGAGAGAGCATATGGAGTTGGTGTATTTACTCCAAAACAGAGTAGAATAAAGCATTTCGTATTTTGTCTAACAGATTATATTTAGTGCAATTTTGTTTTTAACATTGGGATGCCTAGATAATATTTAGATTTTTTTCGTTTCACGTAAAATTAGAATTTCGGTATTTTATATGAGAGAGCAAACTGAGTTGGTGTATATACTCCAAAACAGAGTAGAATAAGGCATTGTATATTTTTTCCAATATACTATATTCAGATCCATTATTTTCTTACTTTTGGGCGCCTAGATATTATTTAGATTTATTTCGATTCACGTAAAATTAGAATTTCGGTATTTTACATGAGAGAGCATATTGAGTTGGTGTATAAACGCCAAAACAGAGTAGAAATGGGCATTCTATATTTTTTCTGACAGATTATATTAAGAGCAATATTGCTTGTAACATTGGGGTGCCTAGGTAATATTTAGATTTTTTCGATTCCCTTAAATATAGAATTTCTGTATTTTATATGAGAGAGCATATGGAGTTTTTGTATATACTTTAAAAAAAAGTAGAATAGGGCATTGTATATTTCGTCTGACAGATTATATTCAGAGCAATTTTGTTTTTAACATTGGGGAGCCTAGGTAATATTTAGATTTTTTCAATTCGAGTAAAATTAGTATTTCGGTATTTTACATGAGAGAGCAAACTGAGTTGGTGTATATACTCCAAAAGAGAGTAGAAGAAGGCATTGTATATTTTTTCTAACAGACTATATTCAGATCCATTCTCTTTTAACGTTGGGGCGCCTAGATATTATTAAGACTTTTTTGATTCGCATAAAATTTGAATTACGGTATTTTACATGAGAGAGCATATTGAGTTGGTATATATACTACAAAACAGAGTAGAAAAGGGCATTGTATATTTATTCTGACAGATTATATTCAGAGCAATGTTGTTTTTAACATTGGGGTGCCTAGATAATATTTAGATTCTTTCGATTCGGGTAAAATTAGAATTTCTTTATTTTACATGAGAGAGCATTCTTAGTTGGTGTATATACTACAAAACAAAGTAGAATAAGGCATTATATATTTTTTCTAACAGACTATATTCAGAGCCATTTTCTTTTATCTTTGGGGCGTCTAGATATTATTTAGATTTTTTTTGATTAATGTAAAATTATAATTTCTGTATTTTAGATGAGAGAGCATAATGAGTTGGTGTATATACTACACAACAGAGTAGAAATGGGCATTGTATATTTTTTCTGACAGACTATGTTCAGAGCAATTTTGCTGTTAACATTGGGGTGCATAGATCATATTTAGATTTTATTCGATTCGCTTAAATAAAGAATTTCGGTATTTTACATGAGAGACCATATTGAGTTAATGTATATACTCCAAAACAGAGTAGAATAGGGCATTGTATATTTTTTCTGACAGATTATATTCAGAGCAATTTTGTTTTTAACATTGGGGTGCCTGCATAATATTTCGATTTTTTTCGATTCACGTAAAATGAAAATTTCGGTATTTTACATGAGAGAGCATACTGAGTTGGTGTATATACTCGAAAACAGAGTAGAATAGGGCATTGTATATTTTCTTTAACACACTGTATTTAAAGCCATTTTCCTTTAACTTTGGGGCGCCTAGATATTATTTAGATTTTTCTCGATTCAGGTAAAAATAGAATTTCGGTATTTTACATGAGAGAGCTTATTGAGTTGGTGTATATACTCTAAAACAGAGTAGAAAAAGGCATTGTATATTTTTTCTGACACATTATACTCAGAGCAATTTTGCTTTTAACATTGGGGTGCCTAGATAATATTTGGAGTTTCTTCGATTCGCTTAAATACAGAATTTCTGTATTTTACATCAGAGAACATATGGAGTTGGTGTATATACTCCAAAACAGAGTAGAATAGGGCATTGTATATTTTTTCTGACAGATTATACTCAAAGCAATTTTGTTGTTAACATTGGAGTGCCTAAATAATATTTAGATTTTTTTCGTTTTGCTTAAATGTAGAATTTAGTTATTTTACATGAGAGAGCATGTCGAGTTGGTGTGTATACTCCAAAACAAAGTATAGTAGGGCATTGTATATTTTTCTGAGAGATTATATTCAGAGCAATTTTGCTTTTAACATTGGGGTGCCTAGATAATATTTAGATTTTCTTCGATTCACGTAAAATTAGAATTTTTGTATTTTACATGAGAGAGTATACTTAGTTGGTGTATATACTCCAAAACAGAGTAGAATAAGGCATTGTATATTTTCTCTAACAGACTATATTCAGAGCCATTTTGTTTTAACTATGGGGCACCTAGATATTATTATGATTTTTTTCGATTCACGTAAAATTAGAATTTCGCTATTTTACATTAGAGAGAATATGGAGTTGGTGTATATACTCCAAAACAGAGTAGAAAAAGGCATTGTATATTTTTTCTGACAGATTATATTCAGAGCAATTTTGTTTTTTACATTGGGGTTCCTAGATAATATTTAGATTTTTTTCGATTCACGTGAAATTAGAATTTCTGTATTTTACATGAGAGAGCATATTGAGTTGGTTTATATAATGCAAAACAAAGTAGAAAAGTGCATTGTATATTTTCTCTGACAGATTATATTCAGAGCAATTTTGCTATTAACATTGGGTGCCTAGATAATATTTAGAATCTTTTTCGATTCACATGAAATTAGAATTTCTGTATTTTGCATGAGAGAGCATATTGAGTTGGTGTATATACTCCAAAACAGAGTAGAAAAGGGCATTGTATATTTTCTCTGACAGATTATATTCAGAGCAATTTTTCTTTTAACATTGGGGTGAATAGATAATATTTATATTTTTTTTGATTCTCAGAGAATTAGAATTTTGGTATTTTACATGAGGGAGCATACTGAGTTGGTGTATATACTCTAAAACAAAGTAGAATAGGGCATTGTGTATATTTTCTGACAGATTATATTCAGAGCAATTTTGTTTTTAACATTGGGGTGCCTAGATAATAATTAGATTTTTTCGATTCGGGTAAAATTTGATTTTCGATATTTAACATGAGAGAGCATACTGAGTTGGTGTATATACTCTAAAACAGAGTAGAATAGGGCATTGTATATTTTTTCTGACAGATTATATTCAGAGCAATTTTGTTTTTAACATTTGGGTGCCTAGTTAATATTTAGATTTTTTTTGGTTCACGTAAATTTAGAATTTCGGTATTTTACATGAGAGAGCATACTGAGTTGGTGTATATACTCCATAAAAAAGTGGAATAAGGTATTGTATATTTTTTCTAACAAACTATATTCAGAGCCATTTTCTTTTAACTGTGGGGGACCTAGATAATATTTAGATTTTTTCGATTTGGGTAAAATTACAATTTCTGTATTTTACATGAGAGAGAATAAAAAGTTGGTGTATATATTCCAAAACAGAGTAGAAAATGGCATTGTATATTTTTTTCTGACAGATTGAAATCAGAGAAATTTTGCTTTTAACATTCGGGTGGCTAAATAATATTTAGATTTATTTTGATTTGTGTAAAATTAGAAGATCGGTATTTTACATGAGAGAGTATATTGAGTTGGTGTATATGCTCCAAGAAATAATAGAAAAGGGCATTGTGTATTTTTTCTGACTGATTATATTCAGAGCAATTTTACTTTTAACATTGGGGTACCTAGATAATATACAGAGTTTTTTCGATTCGCTTAAATATAAAATTTTATTATTTTACATGAGAGGGCATATAAACTTGGTGTATGCACTCCAAAACAGAGTAGAGTAGGGCATTGTATATTTTTTCTGACAGATTATATTCACAGCAATTTTGTTTTTAACATTGGGGTGCCTAGATATTATTTAGATTTTTTTCGATTCACGTTAAATTAGAATTTTTGTATTTTACCTGAGAGAGCACACTGAGATGGTGTATATACTTCAAAACAGAGTAGAATAGGGCATTGTATCTATTTTCTGACAGATTATATTCAGAGCAATTTTGTTTTTAACATTTGGGTGCCTAGATAATATTTAGATTTTTTCGATTCGGGTAAAATTAGAATTTCTGTATTTTACATGAGAGAGCATATTGAGTTGGTGTATATACTCCAAAACAGAGTAGAAAAGAGCATTGTATATTTTTTCTGACAGATTATATTCAGAGCGATTTTGCTTTTAACATTGGGGTGCCTAGATAATATATAGATTTTTTTCAATTCACTTAAATATAGAATTTCTGTATTTTACCTGAGAGAGAATATACAGTTGGTGTATATACTCCAAAACAGAGTAGAATAGGGTGTTCTATATTTTCTCCTTCTGACTATATTCAGAGCCATTTTCTTTTAACTTTGGGGCTCCTAGATATGATTTAGATTTTTTTCGATTTGTTTAAATATAGAATTTCAGTATTTTACATGAGAGAGCATACTGAGTTGGTGTATATACTCGAAAATAGAGTACAATAGAACATTTTATATTTCTTCTGACAGATTATATTCAGAGCAATATTGTTTTTAACATTGGGTTGCCTAGATAATATTTAGATTTTTTTCGATTCGCTTACATATAGGATTTCTGTATTTTAAATGAGAGAGTATATGGAGTTGGTGTATATATTCCAAAGCAGAGTACAACAGGGCATTGAATCTGTTTTCTGACAGATTATACTCAGAGCAATTTTGTTTTTAACATTGGGGTGCCTAGATAATATTGAGATTTTTTTCGATTCACGTAAAATTTTAATTTCGGTATTTTACATGAGAGAGTATACTGGTTTGGTGTATATACTCCAAAACAAAGTAGAATATGGCATTGTATATTTTTTCCAACAGACTATATTCACAGCCATTTTCTTTTAACTTTGGGCTACCTAGATATTATTTAAAATTTGTTTGATTCGCGTAAAATTAGAATTTTGGTATTTTTCATGCGAGAGCAATTGAGTTGGTGTATATACTACAAAACAGAGTAGAAAAGGGCATTGTATATTTTTTCTGACAGATTATATTCAGAATAATGTTGCCTTTAACATTGGGGTGCCTAGATAAAATTTAAATTTTTTTCAATTCACCTAAAATTAGAATTTCTGTATTTTATATGAGAGACCATACTGAGTTGGTGTATATACTCACACTATATTTAGAGCAATTTTGTTTTAACATTGGTGTGCCTAGATAATATTTAGATTTTTTTCGATTCAGGTAAAATTTCAATTTCGGTATTTTACATGAGAGAGCATACTGAGTTTGTGTATATACTCCAAAACAAAGTAGAATAAGGCATTCTATATTTTCTTTAACAGACTATATTCAGAGCCATTTTATTTTTACTTTCGGGTGCCTAGATATTAGTTAGTTTATTTTGATTCACGTAAAATTAGAATTATGGTATTTTACATGAGAGAGCACACTGAGTTTGTGTATATACTCCAAAACAGGGTAGAAAAGGGCATTGTATATTTTTTATGACAGATTATATTCAGAACAATTTTGCTTTTAACATTGGGGTGCCTAAATAATATTCAGATTTTTTTCGATTCAAGTAAATTTAGAATTTCTGTATTTTACATGAGAGAGCATACTGAGTCGGTGTATATACTCCAAAACAGAGTAGAAAAATGCATTGTATATTTTTTGTCACAGACTCTATTCAGAGCCATTTTCTTTTAACTTTGGGGCGCCTAGATATTTTTTAGGTTTTTATCAATACGCGTAAAATTAGAATTTCCGTATTTTACATGACAGAGCATATTGAGTTGGTGTATATATAACAAAACACAGTAGAATTGGTCATTGTATATTTTTCTGACAGATTATATTCAGAGCAATTTTGCTTTTAACATTGGGGTGCCTAGATAATATTTAGATTTTTTTAGATTCGCTTAAATATAGAATTTCTGTATTTTACATGAGAGAGCATAAGGAGTTGGTGTATACACTCCAAAACAGAGTAGAATAGGGCATTGTATATGCTTTCTGATAGATTATATTCATAGCAATTTTTTTTTTAACATTGGGGTGCCTAAATAATATTTGGATTTTTTTGGTTCGGGTAAAATTAGAATTTCTGTATTTTACATTAGAGAGTACACTGAGTTGGTGTATATACTCCAAAAGAGAGTAGAATAGGTCGTTGTATATTTTTTCTAACAGACTATATTCAGAGCCATTTTCTTTTATCTTTGGGGGCCTAGATATTATTTAGATTTTTTTCGATTCGCGTAAATTTAGAATTACGGTATTTTACATGAGAGAGCATATGGAGTTGGTGTATATACTCCACAACACTGTAGAAAAGAATATTTTACATTTTTTCTGACAGATTATAATCAGAGCAATTTTGCTTTTAACATTCGGGTGCCTTGATAGTATTTAGATTTTTTTTGATTCACGTTAAATTACAATTTCGTTATTTTATGTGAGAGAGCATACTGAGTTGGTTTATATACTCCAAAACAGAGTGGAATAAGGCATTGTATATTTATTCTGACAGACTATATTTAGAGAAATTTTGTTTTTAACATTGGGGTGCCTAGATAATATTTAGAATTTTTCGATACGGGTAAAACTAGAATTTTTGTATTTTAAATGAGAGAGTATATTGAGTTGGTGTATATACTACAAAAAAGAGTAGAAAAAAGCATTGTATATTTTTTCGGACAGATTATATTCAGAGCAATTTTTCTTTTAATATTGGGCTTCGTAGATATCATTTAGATTATTTTCGATTCGCGTAAAATTAGAATTTCGGTATTTTACATGAGAGAGGATATTGAGTTGGTGTATACACTCCAAAACAGAGTAGAATAGGGCATTGTATATTTTTTCTGACAGATTATATTCAGAGCAATTTTGTTTTTGACATTCTGGTGCCTAGATAATATTTAGATTTTTTTAATTCTTGTGAAATTAGAATTTCGGTATTTTACATGAGAGAGCATACTGAGTTTTTGTATATATTCCAAAATAAAGTAGAATAGGGTATTGTATATTTTTTCTGACAGATTATACTCAGCGCAATTTTGTTTTTATCTTTGGGGTGCCTCGATGATATTTAAATTTTGTTTAATTTGCTTAAATATAGAATTTCTGTGTTTTACATGAGAGAGCATATGGATTTGGTTTATATACTCCAAAACAGAGTAGAAAAGGGCATTGTATATTTTCTCTGACAGATTATATTCAGAGAAATTTTGTTTAAACATCGGGGTGCCTAGATAATATTTAGATTTTTTTCGATTCAGGAAAAATTTCAATTTCGGTATTTCACATGAGAGAGCATACTGAATTTGTGTATATACTCCAAAACAAAGTAGAATAAGTCATTCTATATTTTTTTTAACAGAATATATTCAGAGCCATTTTATTTTAACTTTCGGGTGCCTAGATATTATTTAGATTTTTTTCGATTCCCGTAAAATTAGAATTTTGGTATTTTACATGAGAGAGTATACTGAGTTGGTGTATATACACCAAAACTATGTAGAATAGGGCATTTTATATTTTTTATCACAGATTATATTCAGAACAATTTTTCTTTTAACATTGGGGTGCCTAGATAATATTTAGATTTCTTTCGATTCAGGTAAATTTAGAATTTCGGTATTTTATATGAGAGAGCATACTAAGTGGTGTATATACTCCAAAACAGAGTAGAAAAATGCTTGTATATTTTTTGTCACAGACTATATTCAGCGCCATTTTCCTTTAACTTTGGGGTGCCTAGATATTATTTAGATTTTTATCGATACGCGTAAAATTAGATTTTCTGTATTTTACATGACAGAACATATTGAGTGGGTGTATATACTACAAAACAGAGTAGGATCGGGCATTGTATATTTGTTCTGAGAGATTATATTCAGAGCAATTTTGCTTTTAACATTGGTGTGCCTAGATAATATTTAGATTTTTTTAGATTTGCTTAAATGTAGAATTTCTGTATTTTACATGAGAGAGCATATGGAGTTGGTGTATACACTCCAAAACAGAGTAGAATAGGGCATTGTATATTTTTTCTGACAGATTATATTTATAGTAATTTTATTTTTAACATTGGGGTGCCTAAATAATATTTGGATTTTTTCGATTCGGGTAAAATTTGAATTTCTGTATGTTACATTAGAGAGCACACTGAGTTGGTGTATGTACTCCAAAAGAGAGTTCAATAGGTCATTGTATATTTTTTCTAAGAGACTATATTCAGAGCCATTTTCTTTTAACTTTCGGGCGCCTAGATAGTATTTAGATTTTTTTCAATTCACGTAAAATTAGAATTTCGGTATATTTCATGAGAGAGCATACTGAGTTGGTGTATATACTACAAAACAGAGTAGGAAAAGGCATTGTATATTTTTTCTAACAGACTATTCAGAGCCGTTTTCTTTTAACACTTGGGCGCCTAGATATTTTTTAGGTTTTTTTCGATTCGTGTAAAATAAGAATTTTTGTATTTTACATGAGAGAACATATTGAGTTGGTGAATAAACTCCAAAACAGAGTACAATAGGGCATTGTATATTTTTTCTGACAGAGTTTATTCAGAGAAATTTTCTTTTTAACATTGTGGTGCCTAGATTATATTTATATTTTTTCGATTCGTGTAAAATTAGAATTTCCGTATTTTACAAGAGACAGCATACTTAGTTGGTGTATATACTCCAAGACAGTGTAGAATAAGGCATTGTATATTTTTTCTTACAGACAATATTCAGAGCCATTTTCTTTTAACCTCGGGGCACCTAGATATTATTTAGATTTCTTGTATTTGCGTAAAAATTTGTATTTCGGTATTTTACATGAGAGAGCATATTGATTTGGTGTATATACTCCAAAACAGAGTAGAAAAGGGCATTGTATACTTTTTCTGACAGATTATATTCAGAGGACTTTTGCTTTTAACATTGGGGTGCCTAGATAATATTTAGATTTTTTTTTCATTCGGTTAAATATAAAATTTCTCTATTTTACATGAGAGAGCATATGGAGTTGGTGTATATACTCCAAAACAGAGTAGAATTGGGCATTTTATATTTTTTCTAACAGACTATATTCAGAGCAATTTTGTTTTTAACATTGGGGTGCCTAGATAATATTTAGATTTTTTTCAATTCACGTAAAATTAGAATTTTGGTATTTTACATGAGAGAGCATACTGAGTTGGTGTATATACTCCAAAAGAAAGTAGAATAAGGCATTGTTTATTTTCTCTAACAGACTATATTCAGAGCCATTTTCTTTTAACTATGGGGCACCTAGATATTATTAAGATTTGTTTCGATTCGTGTAAAATTAGAATTTCGGTATTTTACATGAGAGAGCATACTGAGTTGGTGTATATACTACAAAACAGAGAAGAAAAGGGCTTTGTGTATTTTTTCTGACAGATTATATTCTGAGCGATTTTGTTTTTAACATTGGGGTGCGTAGATAATATTTAGATTTTTTTCAATTCACGTAAAATTAGAATTTCGGTATTTTACATGAGAGAGCATGCTGAGTTGGTGTATATACTCCAAAAGAAAGTAGAATAAGGCATTGTTTATTTTCTCTAACAGACTATATTCAGAGCCATTTTCTTTTAACTATGGGGCACCTAGATATTATTAAGATTTTTTTCTATTCGTGTAAAATTAGAATTTCGGTATTTTACATGAGAGAGCATACTGAGTTGGTGTATATACTACAAAACAGAGAAGAAAAGTTCTTTGTGTATTTTTTCTGACAGATTATATTCTGAGCGATTTTGTTTTTAACATTGGGGTGCGTAGATAATATTTAGATTTTTTTCAATTCACGTAAAATTAGAATTTCGGTATTTTACATGAGAGAGCATGCTGAGTTGGTGTATATACTCCAAAAGAAAGTAGAATAAGGCATTGTTTATTTTCTCTAACAGACTATATTCAGAGCCATTTTTTTTTTAACTTTCGGGCGCATAGATATTTAGATTTTTATCGATTTGCGTAAAATTAGAATTTCGGTATTTTACAAGAGAGAGCATATTGAGTTGGTGTATATACTCCAAAACAGAGTAGAAAAGGGCATTGTGTATTTTTACTGACAGATTATATTCAGAGAAATTTTGCTTTTAACATTGGGGTGTCTAGATAATATTTAGATTTGTTTTGATTAATGTAAAATTAGAATTTCTGTATTTTACATGAGAGAGCATATGGAGATGGTGTATATACTTCAAAACAGAGTACAATAGGGCATTGTATATTTTTTCTGACAGATTTTATTCAGAGCAATTATCTTTTCAAAAATTGGGGTACCTAGATAATGTTTAGGTTTTTTTGATTCGCGTAAAATTAAAATTTCGGTATTTTTCATGACAGAGCATACCTAGTTGGCGTATATACTCCAAAACAGAGTAGAATAAGGCATTGTATATTTTTTCTAACAAACTATAATCAGAGCCATTTTCTTTTAACTTTGGGGCGCCTAGATATTATTTAGATTTTTCTATTTGCGTAAAATTAGAATTTCGCTATTTTACGTGAGAGAGCATATGGAGTTGGTGTATATACTCAATAACAGAGTAGAATAGGGCATTGTATATTTTTTCTGACAGGCTATACTCAGAGCAATTTTTTTTCTAACATTTGGGTGCCAAGAGAATATTTAGATTTTTTTTGATTCGCTTAAATATACAATTTCTGTATTTTACATGAGCGAGCATATGAATTTGGTTTATATATTCAAAAACAGAGTAGAATTGGACAACTAATTTTTTCTCTGACAGATTATATTCAGAGCAATTTTTTTTTAATATTGGGGTGCCTAGATAATATTTAGATTTTTCCGATATGGGTAAAATTAGAATTTCGGTATTTTACATGAGAGAGCATACTGAGTTGGTGTATATACTCCAAAACAGAGTACAATAGGGCATTGTATATTTTTTCTGATAGATTATACTCAGAGCAATTTTGTTTTTAACATTGGGGTGCCTAGATAATATTTAAATTTATTTTGATTCGCTTAAATATAGAATTTTTGTATTTTACAGGAGAGAGCTTATGGAGTACGTGTATATACTTTAAAACAGAGTAGAATAGGGCATTTTATATTTTTTCTGACAGATTATATTCATAGCAATTTTGTTTTCAATATGGGTGCCTAGATAATATTTAGAATTTTTGATTCGGGTAAAATTAGAATTTCGTTATTTTACATGAGAGAGCATACTGAGTTGGTGTATATACTGTAAAACAGAGGAGAATAAGGCATTGTATATTTTTTCTAACAGACTATTTTCAGAGCCATTTTCGTTTAACTTTTGGGCGCCTAGATATTATTAAGATTTTTTTCGATTCGCGTTAAATTAGAATTTCAGTATTGTACATGAGAAAGCATATGGAGTTGGTGTATATACTCAAAAACAGAGTAGCAAAAACATTGTATATTTTTTCTAACAGATTATATTCAGAGCAATTTTGCTTTTAACATTGGGGTGACTAGATACTATGAGATTTTTTTCAATTCACGTAAATTTAGAATTTGGGTATTTTAAATGAGAGAGAATACTGACTGGTGTATATACTCCAAAACAGAGTAGAATAATGCATTCTTTATTTTTTCTAACAGACTATATTCAGAGCCATTATTCTTTATCTTAGAAGATCCTAGATATTATTTAGATATTTTTCGATTAGTGCAAAATTGGAATTTCGGTATTTTACATGAGAGAGCATAATGAGTTGGAGTATATACTTCAAAACAGAGTAGAAAAAGGCATTGTATATATTTTCTGACAGGTTCTATTCAGAGCAATTTTGCTATTAACATTCTGGTGCCTAGATAATATTTAGATATTTTTCGTTTCACGTATAATTTGAATATAGGTATTTTACATGAGAGAGCACACTGAGTTGGTGTATATACCAAAACAGAGTAGAATAAGGCACTGTATATTTTTTTTAACAGACTATATTCAGAGCCATTTTTTTTTACCTTTCCGGCACCTAAATATTTTTTAGAATTTTTCGATTCACGTAAAATAAGAATTTCGGTATTTTACATGAGAGAGCATATGGAGTTGGTTTATATACTCCAAAACAAAGTAGAAAAGGGCATTTTATATTTCTTCTGACCGATTATATTCAGAGCAATTTTGCTTTTAACATTGGGGTGTCTAGATAATAAGTAGATTTTTTCGATTCGCTTAAATATAGAATTTCGGTATGTTACATGAGAGAGCATACTTAGTTAATTTATATACTCCAAAACAGAGTAGAATAGGGCATTGTACATTTCTTCTGACAGATTTTATTCAGAGCAATTTTCTTTTTAACATTAGGGTGCCTAGATAATATTTAGATTTTATTAATTCGGGTAAAATTTGAATTTCTGTATTTTACATGAGAGAGCAAATGGAGTTGGTGTATATACTCCAAAACAAAGTAGGAAACGGCATTGTATATTTTTTCTCACCGTTTATATTCAGAGCAATTTTGCTTTTTACATTGGGGTGCCTAGATAATATTTAGATTTTTTTCAATTCGGTTAAATATAGAATTTCTGTATTTTACAGGAGAGAGCACATGGAGTTGGTGTATATACTCCAAAACAGAGTAGAGAAAGGCATTGTATATTTTTTCTGACGGATTATATTCAGAGTAATTTTGCTTTTAACATTGGGGTGCCTAGATAATATATAGATTTTTTTCGATTCGCTTAATTATAGAATTTCTGTATTTTACATGAGAGAGAATATGTAGTTGGTGTATATACTCCAAAACAGAGTAGAATAGTGCATTGTATATTTTTCCTGACAGATTATATTCGGAGCAATTTTTTTTTTAACATTGGGGTGCCTAGATAATATTCCGATTTTTTTTTATTTACGTAAAATTAGAATTTTTGTATATTTCATGAGAGAGCACACTGAGTTGGTGTATATAGTCCAAAAGAGAGTAGAATAAGGCATTGTATATTTTTTGTAACAGACTATATTCAAAGCCATTTTCTTTTAACTTTGGGGCGCCTAGATAATATATAGATTTTTCTCGATTTGCATAGAATTAGAATTTTGGTATTTTACATGAGAGAGCATATTCAGTTGGTATATATACTCCAAAACAGAGTACAATACGGCATTGTATATTTTTTCTGAAAGATTATATTGAGAGCAATTTTCCTTTTAACATTGTGGTGCCTAGATAACATTTAGATTCTTTTCGATTAACGTAAATTTAGAATTTCGCTATTTTACATAATAGAGCATACTGAGTTGGTGTATATACTCAAAAGCAGAGTAGAATAGATCATTGTATATTTTTCGTGACAGAATATATTCAGAGCATTTTTGTTTTTAACATTGGGGTGCCTAGATAATAATTAGATTTTTTTCGATTCAAGTAAATTTATAATTTCAGTATTTTTCATGAGAGAGCATATTGAGTTGGTGTATATACTCCCAAACAGAGTAGAAGAGGGCATTGTATATTTTTTCTGACAGATATATTTAGAACTATTTTGCTTTTAACATTGGAGTGCCTAGACAATACTGAGATTTTTTCGATTCACGTAAAATTAGAATTTCTGTATTTTACATGGGAGAGCATATGGAATTGGTGTATATACTCAAAAACAGAGTAGAATAGGGCATTGTATATTTTTTTCTGAGAGATTATAATCACAGAAATTTTGTTTTTCACATTGGGGTTCCTAGATAATATTCAGATTTTTTCGATTCACGTAAAATTAGAATTTCGGTATTTTACATGTGTGAGCATACTGAGTTGGTTTATATACTCCAAAACAGAGTAGAATAAGGCATTGTATGTTTTTTCTAACAGACTATATTCAGAAAAATTTTGTTTTAACTTTGGGGCACCTTGATATCATTTAGATTATTTTTGATTCGCGTAAATTTTGAATTTAGGTATTTTATGTGTGAGATCATATTGAGTTGGTGTATATACTTCAAAACAGAATAGAATAGGACATTGTATATTTTTTCTGACAAATTATAATCACAGAAATTTTGTTTTTAACATTGGCGTGCCTAGATAATTTTTTCATTTTTTCGATTCACGTAAAATTAGAATTTCTGTATTTTACATGAGAGAGCATAGTGAGTTGGAGTATACACTCCAAAAAAGAGTAGAATAAGGCATTGTATATTTTTCCTAACAGACTATATTCAGAGCCATTTTCTTTTAACTTTGAATCGCCTAGATATTATTTAGATTTTTTTCGATTTGCGTAAAATTAGAATTTCGGTATTTTACACGAGAGAGCATATTGAGTTGGTGTATATACTCCAAAAAAGAGTAGAAAAGGGCATTGTAAATTTTCTCTGACAAATTATATTAAGAGCAATTTTGCTTTTAACATTGGGGTGCCTAGATAATACTTAGATTTTTTTTGATTCGCTTAAATGTAGAATTTCTACATTTTACAAGAGAGCATATGGAGTTGGTGTATGTACTCCAAAACAGAGTAGAATAGGGCATCGTTTATTTTTTCTGACAGATTATATTCAGAGCAATTTTGTTTTTAACCTTGGGGTGGCTAGATAATATTTAGATTTTTTCGATCAGAGTAAAATTAGAATTTCGGTATTTTGCATGAGAGAGCATACTTAGTTGGTATATATACTCCAAAATTAAGTAGAATAAGGCATTGTATAATTTTTCTAACAAACTATATTCAGAGCCATTTTTTTTTAATTTTGCAGAGCCTAGATATTATTTAGATTTTTTCGATTTGGTTAAAATTAGAATTTCTGTATTTTACATAAGAGAGCATACTGAGTTGGTGTATATACTCCAAAACAGAGTAGAATAAGGCATTGTATATTTTTTCTAAGAGACTATATTCAGACCCATTTTCTTTTAACTTTGGGGCGCCAAGATATTATTTAGAACTTTTTCGATTCGCAAAAAATTAGAATTTTTGTATTTTACATGAGAGAGCTTATTGAGTTGGTGTATATACAGAAAAACAAAGTAGAAAAAGGCATTGTATATTTTTTCTGACAGATTATATTCAAAGCAATTTTGCTTTTAACATTGGGGTGCCTAGATAATATTTAGTTTTTTTTCGATTCGCTTAAACATAGAATTTCTGTATTTTACATGAGAGAGCATATGGAGTGTGTGTATATACTCCAAAAAAGTGTAGAATAGGGCATTGTATATTTCTTCTGACAGGTTATATTCAGAGCAAGTTTGTTTTTAACATTGGGGTGACTAGATAATATTTAGATTTTTTCGTTTGGGGTAAAATTAGAATTTCTGTATTTTACATGAGAGAGCATACTGAGTTGGTGTATATACTCCAAAACAAAGTAGAATACGTCATTGTATATTTTTTCTAACAGACTATATTAAGAGCCATTTTTTTTACCTCTGTGGCACCTAGATATTATTTAGATTTTTATTGATTCAAATAAAATTAGAATTTCAGTATTTTACCAGAGATAGCATATTTAGTTGGTGTATATACCTAAAAGCTGACTAGAATAGGGCATTGTCTATTTTTTCTGACAGATTATATTCAGTGCCATTTTTTTTAACATTGTGGTGCCTAGATAATATTTAGATTTTTTCGATTCGCTTCAATATATAATTTCTGTATTTTACATGAGAGAGCATATGGGGTTGGTGTATATACTCCAAATCAGAGTAGAATAGGGCATTGTATATTTTTTCTGACAGATTATATTCAGAGAAATTTTGTTATAACATTGGGGTATCTAGATAATATTCATATTTTTCGATTCACGTAAAATTAGAATTTTGGTATTTTACATGAGAGAGCATTCTGAGTTGGTGTATATACTCCAAAACTGAGTAGAATAAGGCGTTGTATATTTTCTCTAACAAACTATATTCAGAGCCATTTTCGTTAAACTTTGGGGCGCCTAGATATTAATTAGATGTTTTTCGGTTCACGTAAATTTACAACTTCGGTATTTTACATGAGAGAGCACATTGAGTTGGTGTATATACTACAAAACAGAGTAGAAAAGGGCATTGTATATATTTTCTGACAGCCTATATTAAGAGCAATTTTGCTTTTAACATTGGGAGGCCTGGATAATATTTAGATTTATTTCGATTCTCTTAAATATAGAATTTCTGTGTTTTAGAGGAGAGAGCATATGGAGTTGGTGTATATACTCCAAAACAGAGTAGAATAGAGCATTGTATATTTATTCTGACAGATTATATTCAGAGCAATTTTGTTTTTAACATTGGGGTGCCTAGATAATATTTAGATTTTTTCGATTCACGTAAAATAAAAATTTCAGTATTTTTCATGAGAGAGTATAATGAATTGGTGTATATACTGCAAAACAGCGTAGAATAGGGCATTGTATATTCTTTCTGAGAAATTATATTCAGAGCAATTTTGCTGTTAATATTGTGGTGCCTAGATTATATTTATATTTTGTTCTATTTGCGTAATATTTGAATTTATTTTACATGGGAGAGCATATTGAGTTTGTATATACAACAAAACAGAGTAGAAAAGGGCATTGTATATTTTTCTGACTGATTATGTTCTGAGCAATTTTGCTTTTAACATTGCGGTGCCTAGATGATATTTAGATTTATTTTCAATTCTCTTCAATATAAAATTTCTGTATTTTACGTGAGGGAGCATATGGAGTGGGTGTATATACTCCAAAACAGTGTAGAATAGGGCATTGTATATTTTTCTGACAGATTGTACTCAGAACAATTTTGTTTTTAACATTGGGGTGCCTATATAATATTTAGATATTTTCGATATGGGTAAAATTAGAATTTCTGTATTTTATATGAGAGAGCATACTGAGTTTGTGTATATACTCCAAAACAGAGTAGAATAAGGCATTGTATATTTTTTCTAACAGACTATATTCAGAGCAATTTTCTTTTAACTTTGGGGCGCCTAGGTATTATTTAGATTTTTTTCGTTTCAAGTAAAATTAGAATTTTGGTATTTTACATGAGAGAGCATATTGAGTTGGTGTATATACTTTATAACAGAGTAGAAATGCGCATTGTATATTTTTTATGACAGATTATATTCAGAGCAATTGTTCTTTCAAAATTGGGGAGCCTAGATAATATTTAGATTGTTTTCGATTCACGTAAAATTAGAATGTCTATATTTTACATCAGAGAGCATACTGAGTCGGTATATATACTCCAAAACAGAGTACAATAAGGCATTTTATATTTTTTCTTTCAGACTATATTCAGAGCCATTTTATTTTATCTTTGGGGCGCCAAGATATTATTTAGATTTTTTTTGAATTCGTGTAATATTAAAATATCGGTATTTTACATGAGAGAGCATATTGAGTTGGTGTATATACTCCAAAACAAAGTAGAATAGAGCATTGTATATTTTTTCTGACAGATTATATTCAGAGCAATTTTGCTTTTAACATTGGGGTGCCTAGATAATATTTAGATTATTATCGATTCAAGTAAACTTAGAATTTTTGTATTTTACTTGAGAGAGAATACTGAGATTGTGTATATACTCCAAAAGAGTAGAAGAGGGCATTGTATATTTCTTCTTACAGATTATATTTAGAGAAACTTTGCTTTTAACATTGGGTTGCCTAGATAATATTTAGATGTCATTTGATTAACGTAAATTTAGAATTTCTGTATTTTACATGAGAGAGCATATTGAGTTGGTGTATATACTCCAAAACAGGGTAGAAAAGGTCACTGTATCTTTTTTCTCACAGATTATATTCAGATCCATTTTCTTTCAACATTGGGGTGCCTAGGTAATATTTAGATTTTTTTCGATTCACGTGTATATAGAATTTCGGTATTTTACACGAGAGAGCATATTGGGTTGGTGTATATACTCCAAAAGACGGTAGAAAAGGGCATTGTAGATTCTTTCTGAAAGATTATATTCAGAGAAATTTTGCGTTCAACACTGGGGTGGCCTAGATGATATTTCGATTTTTTTCAGGTCGTGTGAAATTAGAGTTTCGGTATTTTACATGAGAAAGCATATTGAGTTGGTGTATATACTCCAAAACAGAGTAGAAAAGTGCATTGGGTATATTCTCTGACAGATTATGTTCAGAGTAATTTTGCTTTAAATCTTGGGGTTCGTAGATAATATTTAGATTTTTTTCGATTTGCGTCAAATTAGAATTTCGGTATTTTATATGAGAGAGCATATTGAGTTGGTTTATATACACGAACACCCAGTAAAAAAGGGCATTGTATATTTTTTCTGATAGACTATATTAAGAGAAATTTTGCTTTTAACATTGGGGTGCCTGGATAATATTTATATTATTTTCGATTCACGTAAAATTAGAATTTTGTTATTTTACATGAGAGATCATATTGAATTGGTGTATATACTCCAAAACAGAGTAGAATACGGCATTGTATATATTTTCTGAAAGATTATATTCGGAGAAATTTTGCTTTTAACATTGGGGTGCCTAGATAATATTTAGATTTTTTTTGATTTGCATAAAATTAGAATTTCTCCATTTTACATGAAAGAGCATATTGAGTTGGTGTATATACTCCAAAACAAAGTAGAAAAGGGCATGGTGTATTTTTTCTGACAGATTATATTCAGAGCAATGTTGCTTTTAACACTGAAGTGCCTAGATAATATTTAGATTTATTTCGATTCACGTAAACTTACAATTTCGGTATTTTATATAAGAGAGCATATTCAGTTTGTGTATATACTCCAAAAAAAAACTAGAAAAGGGCATTGTATATTTTTTCCAACAGACTATATTTGGAGCAATTTTCTTCTAACATTGAAGTGTCTAGGTAATATTTAGATTTTTTTCGATTCACGTAAAATTAGAATTTCGGTATTTTACATGAGAGAGAATATTGAGTTGGTGTATATACTCCAAAAAAGAGTCGAAAAGGGCATTCTATTTTTTTCTGACAGATGATATTCAGAGAAATTTTGATTTTAACATTGGGGTGCCTAGATAATATTTAGGTTTTTTCCATTTGCATAAATTTAGAATTTCTGTATTTTACATGAGAGAGCATATTGTGTTGGTGAATATACTCCAAAACAGAGTAGACAAGGACATTGTATATTTTTTCTGACAGAGTCTATTCAGAGCAATTTTGCTGTTAACACTGGGGTGCCTAGATAATCCTTAGATTTTTTTGATTCCTGTAAAATTAGAATTTCGTTCGGTATTATACAGCAGAGAGCATATTGAATTCGTGTATATACTCCAAAACAAAGTAGAAAGGGGCATTGTATATTTTTTCTGACTGATTATATTCAGAGCAATTTTGCTTTTAACATTGGGGTGCCTAGATAATATTTAGATTTTTTTAGATTCACATAAAATTGGAATTTCGGTATTTTACATAGGAGAGAATATTGAGTGGGTGAATATACTCCAGAACAGATTAGAAAAGGGCATGCTATATTTTTGCTTTCAGATTATATTCAGAGCAATTTTGCTTTTAACAGTGGGGTGCCTAGATTATATTTACGTTATTTTCGATTCACGTAAAATTAAAATTTTAGTATTTTTCATGAGAGAGAATAATGAATTGGTGTATATACTGCAAAACAGATTAGAATAGGGCATTGTGTATTTTTTCTGACAAATTATATTCAGAGCAATTTTGCTGTTAATATTGTGGTGCCTAGATTATATTTAGATTTTTTTCGATTTGAATAATATTTGAATTTATTTTACATTGGAGAGAATATTGAGTTGGTGTATATACTTCAAAACAGAGTAGAAAAGGGCATTGTATTTTTTTCCTGACAGATTATATTCAGAGCAATTTTGCTTTTAACATTGGGGTGCCTAAATAATATTTAGATTTTTGTTGATTTGCATAAATTTAGAATTTCTTTATTTTACATGAGAGAGCATATTGAGTTGGTGTATATACTCCAAAACAGAGTAGAAAAGGGCATTGTATACTTTTTCTGACAGATTATATTCAGAGCAATTTTGATTTTAACATTGGGGTGCTTAGATAATATTTAGACTTTTTTCGATTCGCGTAAAATTAGAAGTTCGGTATTTTACATAAGAGAGCATATTGAGTTGGTGTATATACTCCAAAACAGAATAGACAAGGGCATTGTATATTTTTTCTGACAAACTATATTCAGAGAAATTGTGCTTTCAACATTGGGGTGCCTAGATAATATTTAGATTATTTTCAATTCACGTATAATTAGAATTTCGGTATTTTACATGAGAGAGCGTATTGAGTTGCTGTATATACTCCAAAACATGGTAGTAAACAGCATTGTATATTTTTACTGAGAGATTATATTCAGAGCAATTTTACTTTTAGTATTGGGGTGCCTAGATAATATTTATATTATTTTCGATTCGCGTAAGTTTCGAATTTCGGTATTTTACATGGGAGAGCATATTAAGTATGTGTATATACTCCAAAACAGGGTAGAAAACGGCATTGTATATTTTCTCTGACACACTATATTCAGAGCAATTTTTATTTTAACATTGAAGTGCTTAGATAATATTTAGATTTTTTTCAATTTGCTTAAATATAGAATTGTTGTATTTTACATGAAAGAGCATACTGAGTTGGTGTATATACTCCAAAACGAGTAGAATAAGGCATTGTATATTTTCTGTAACAGACCATATTTAGAGCCATTTTCTTTTAACTTTGTGGGGCCTAGATATTGTTTAGATTTTTTTCGAATCACGTAAAATTAGAATTTCGGTATTTTAAATGAAAGAGCATATTGAGTTGGTGTATATACTCCAAAACAGAGTAGAAAAGGGCATTGTATATTTTTTCTGACAGATTATATTCAGAGCAATTTTGCTTTTATTATTCAGGTGCCTAGATAATATTTAGATTTTTTCGATTCTGGAAAAATTAAAATTTCTGTATTTTATATTAGAGAGCACACTGAGTTGGTGTATATACTCGAAAACAGAGTAGAATAAGGCATTGTATGTTTTTTCTAACAGACTATATTCAGAGCCGTTATCTTTTAACTTTGGGGCCTCTATTTATTATTCAGATTTTTTTCGATTCACGTAAAATTAGAATTTCGGTATTTTACAGTAGAGAGCATATTTAGTTTGCGTATACACTTTAAAACAAAGTAGAAGAAAACATTGTAAATTTTTATATGACAGATTAAATTCAGAGCAATTTTGCTTTTAACATTGGGGTGCCTAGATAACATTTAGATTTTTTTCCATTTGCTTAAATATAGAATTTCTCTATTTTACATGAGAGAGCATATGGAGTTGGTGTATATACCCTAATAATGAATAGAATAGGGCATTGTATATTTTTTCTGAGAGATTATATTTAGAGCAATTTTGTTTTTAACATTGGGGTGCCTAGATAATATTTAGAATTTTTTCAATTCGCTGAAATATAGAATTTTTGTATTTTACAAGAGAGAGCATATGGAGTTGGTGTATATACTCCAAAACAGAGTAGAATAGGGCATTGTATATTTTTTATCCCAGACTATATTCAGAGCTATTTTATTTTTGACATTGTGGTGCCTAGATAATAATTAGAGTTTTTCGATATAATAGAAATTAGAATTTCTCTATTTTATATGAGAGAGCATACTGAGTTGGTGTATATACTCGAAAACAGAGTAGAATAAGGCATTGTATATTTTTTCTAACAGACTATATTCAGAGCCATGATCTTTTAACTTTGGGGCGCCTATTTATTATTTATATTTTCTTCGATTCATGTAAAATTAGAATTTCGGTATTTTACATGAGAGGCCACACTGAGTTGGTGTATATACTCCAAAACAGAGTATAATAGGGCATTGTATCTTTATTCTGACAGATTATATTCAGAGAAATTTTGCTTTAACATTGGGGTGCCTAGATAATATTTAGATTTTTTTCGTTTCGCTTAAATATAGAATTTCTGTATTTTACATGAGAGAGCATATGGAGTTGGTGTATATACTCCAAAACAGAGTACAAAAGGGTATTGTATGTATATTCTGACATATTATATTCAGACAAATTTTGCTTTTAACATTGGGGTGCCTAGATAATATTTAGATTGCTTTCGATTCGCTTAAATATAAAATTTCTGTATTTTACATGAAAGAGCATATGGAGTTGGTGTATATACTCCTAAACAGAGTAGAATAGCACATTGTATATTTTGTCTGACAGATTATATTAAGAGCAATTTTGTTTTTAACATTGGGGTGCCTAGATAATATTTATAATTTTTCGATTTGGGTAAAATTTGAATTTCTGTATTTTGCATTGGACAGCAGACTGAGTTGTTGTATATACTCCACAATTGTAAAATAAGGCATTGCATATTTTTTCTAACAGACTATATTCACAGCCATTTTCTTTTAACTTTGGGGCGCCTAGATATTATTTAGATTTTTTTCGATTCCCGTAAAATTAGAATTTCTGTATTTTACATGAGGGAGCATATTGAGTTGGTGTATATACTCCAAAACAGAGTAGAATAAGGCATTGTATGTTTGTTCTAACAGACTATATTCACAGCCATTTTCTTTTAACTTTGATTCTCCTAGACATTATTAACATTTTTCTCGATTCCTGTAAAATTAGAATTTCGGTATTTTACATGAGAGAGCTTATTGAGTTGTTGTATATACTGCTAAACAAAGTAGAAAAGGGCGTTGTATATTTTTTCTGACGGATTATATTCAGATCCATTTTTCTTTTAACATTGGGGTGCCTAGATAATTCGATTTATTTGAATTCACCTAAAATTAGAATTTCGGTATTTTACATAAGAGAGCATATTGAGTTGTTGTATATATTACAAAACAAAGTAGAAAATGACATTTTATATTTTTTTTGACAGATTATATTCAGAGCAATTTTGCTTTTACCATTAGGGTGCCTAGATGATATTTAGATTTTTTTCGGTTCGCTTAAATATAGAAATTCTGTATTTTACATGAGAGATCTTATGGAGTTGGTGTATATACTCCAAAACAGAGTAGAATAGGGCATTGTATATTTTTTCTGACAGACAATATTCAGAGTAATTTTGTTTTTAACATTGGGGTGCCTAGATAATATTTAGATTTTTTCGATTCAGGTAAAATTAGAATTTCTCTATTTTACATGAGAGAGCACACTGAGTTGGTGTATATAATACAAAATAGAGAAGAAAAGGGAATTGTATATTTTTTTCTGACAGATTATATTCAGAGCAATTTTGCTTTAAACATTGGGGTGCCTAGATAATATTTAGATTTTTTCGATTCAGGTAAAATTAGAATTTCTGTATTTTACATGAGAGAGCATACTGAGTTGGTGTATATACTACAAAACAGAGTAGAAATAGGCATTGTATGTTTTTTCTAACAGACTATATTCTGAGCCATTATCTTATAACTCTGGGGCGCCTATATAATATTTAGATTTTCTTCATTTCGGGTAAAATTAGAATTTCGGTATTTTACATGAGAGAGCATATTGAGTTGGTGTATATACTACAAAACCGAGTAGAAAAGGGCATATTATATTTTTTCTGACAGATTATATTCAGAGAAATTTTGCTTTTAACATTGGGGTGCCTAGATAACATTTAGATTTTTTTTGATTCGCTTCAATATTGAATTTCTGTATTTTATATGAAAGAGCATATGGAGTTGTTGTATACACTTTAAAACAGATTAGAAAAGGGCATTCTATATTTTCTCTCACAGATTATATTCAGAGAAATTTTGTTTTTAACATTGTGGTGCCTAGATAATATTTAGATTTTTTCGATTTGGGTAAAATTAGAATTTCAGTATTTTACATGAGAGAGCATACTGAGTTGGTGTATATACTCCAAAACAGAGTAGAATAAGGCATTGTATATTATTTCTAACGGAGTATATTCACAGCAATTTTCTTTTATCTTTGGGGTGTGTAGATATTATTTAGATTTTTTTCGATTCACGTAAAATTAGAAATTCGGTGTTTTACATGAGAGAGCATACTGAGTTGGTGTTTATACTACAAAACAGAGAAGAATAAGGCATTTTATTTTTTTCTGACATATTATATTCAGAGCAATTTTTCTTTTAACATTGGGGTGCCTAGATAATATTTAGATTTTTTTTGATTCGCTTAAATATTGAATTTCTATATTTTACATGAGAGAGCATATGGACTTGGTGTATATATTCCAAAACAGAGTAGAATAGGGCATTGTATATTTTTCCTGACAGATTATATTCAGGGCAATTTTGTTTTAAACATTGGGGTGCCTAGGTAATATTTGGATTTTTTCGATTCGTGTAAAATTACCATTTCGGAATTTACATGAGAGAGCATACTGAGTTGGTTTATATACTCCAAAACACAGTAGAATAAGGCATTGTATATTTTTTCAAACAGACTATATACAGAGCCATTTTGTTTTAACTTTGGGGCGACTAGATATTAGTTAGATGTTTTTGGATTCGCATAAAATTAGAATTTCGTAATTTTACATGAGACAGCATATTGAATTGTTGTGTATACTCCTAAACAAAGTAGAAAAGGGCATTGTATATTTCTTCTGACAGATTATATTCAGAGCAATTTTGTTTTTAACCTTGGGGTGCCTAGATAATATTTAGATTTTTTTTCAATTCACTTAAATATAGAATTTTTGTATTTTTCATGAGAAAGCATATGGAGTCGGTGTATATACTCCAAAACAGAGTAGAATAGGGCATTGTATAATTTTTATGACAGATTATATTCATAGTAATTTTGTTTTTAACATTGTGGTGCCTAGATAATATTTAGAATTTTTCGATTTGTGTAAAATTAGAATTTCGGTATTTTACATGAGAGAGCATACTGAGTTGGTGTATATACTCCAAAACAGAGTAGAATAAGGCACTGTATATTTTTTCTAACAGACTAAATTCATAGCCATTTTCTTTTAACTTTGGGGCGCCAAGATATTATTTAGATTTGTTTCAATTCGCATAAAATAAGAATTTTGGTATTTTACATGAGAGAGCATATTGAGTTGGTGTATATACTCCAAAACAGAGTAGAATAGGGCATTGTATATTTTTTATGACAGATTGTATTCAGAGCAATTTTGTTTTTAACATTGGGGTGCCTAGATATTATTTAGATTTTTTCGATTCGCATAAATATAGAATTTCTGTATTTTAAATGAGAGAGCATATGGAGTTGGTGTATATACTTGAAAACAGAGTAGAATAGGGCATTGTATATTTTTTCTGACAGAATATATTCACAGCAATTTTGTTTCTAACATTGGGGTCCCTAGATAATATTTAGATTTTTTCGATTCGGATAAAATTAGAATTTCTGTATTTTACATGAGAGAGCATACTAAGTTGGTGAATATACTGCAAAAGAGAGTAGAATAAGGCATTGTATATTGTTTCTAAGAGACTATATTGAGAGGCATTTTTTTTTAACTTTGGGGTGCCTAGATATTATTTAGATTTGTTTCGATTCGCATAAAATTAGAATTTCGGTATTTTACATGAGAGAGTATATTGAGTTGGTGTATATACTCCAAAACAGAATAGAAAAGGCCGTTGTATATTTTCTCTGAAAGATTATATTAAGAACAATTTTGCTTTTAACATTGGGGTGCCCAGATAATATTTAGGTATTTTTCGATTCGCGTAAAATTAGAATTGCGGTATTTTACATTAGAGAGTAGACTGAGTTGGTTTATATACTCCAAAACACAGTAGAATAAAGCTTTGTATATTTTTTCTGACAGATTATATTCAGAGCAATTTTGCTTTTAACATTAGGGAGCCTAGATAATATTTAGATTTTTTTCGATTCACGTAAAATTAGATTTTCGGTATTTAACCTGAGAGAGCTTACTGAGTTCATGTATATACTCCAAAACAGAGTAGAAAAAAGCATTGTATATTTTTTCTAACAGATTATATTCAGAGCAATTTTGCTTTCAACATTGGAGAGCCTAGATAATATTTAGATTTTTTTCGATTCTCGTAAAATTTGATTTTCCGTATTTTGCCTGAGAGAGCATACTGAGTTGGTGTATATACTCGAAAACAGAGTAGAATACGGCATTGTATATTTTTTCTGACAGATTATATTCAGAGTAATTTTGTTTTTCACATTGGGGTGCCTATATAATATTTAGATTTTTTTCGATTCACGTAAATTTAGAATTTCAATATTTTACATGAGAGAGCATATGGAGTTGGTGTATATACTCCAAAACAGGGTAGAACAGGGTATTGTATATTTTTTTGACAGATTGTATTCACAGCAATTTTGTTGTTAACATTGCTGTGCCCAGATAATATTTAGATATGTTCGATTCGGGTAAAATTAGAATTTCGTTATTTTGCATGACAGAGCACACTTTGGTGGTGTATATACTACAAAACAGAGTAGAATAGGGCACTGTATATTTTCTCTGACAGATTATATTCAGAGCAATTTTTCTTTTAACATTGGGGTGCCTAGATAATATTTAGATTTTTTAGATTCTGGTAAAATTTGAATTTCTGTATTTTACATGAGAGAGCAAACTGAGTTGGTGTATATACTCCAAAACAGAGTAGAATAAGGCGTTGTATATTTTTTCTAAAAGACTATATTTAGATCCATTTTCTTTCAACATTGGGGTGCCTAGATAATATTTAGATTCTTTTCGATTCACGTGTATATAGAATATCGAAATGTTACATGAGAGAGCATATTGGGTTGGTGTATATACTCCAAAATAGAGTAGAAAAGGGCATTGTATATTTTTTATGAAAGATTATATTCAAACAATTTTGCTTTTAAGAATGGGGTGCCTAGATAATTTTTCAATTTTTTTTGGTTCGTGTAAAATTAGAATTTCGGTATTTTACATGGGAGAGCATATTGAGTTGGTGTATATACTCCAAAAGAGAGTAGAAAAGAACATTGGGTATATTCTCTGACTGATTATATTCAGAACAATTTGCTTTTAATCTTGGGGTGCCGAGATAATATTTAGATTTTTTTCTGTTCGTGTAAAATTAGAATTTTTGTATTTTATATAAGAGAGCATATTGAGTTTTTATATACACCAACACCGTGTAGAAAAGGGCATTGTGTATTTTTTCTGACAGACTATATTAAGATAAATTTTGTTTTTAACATTGGGGTGCCTAGATAATATTTAGGTATTTTTCGAATCACGTTAAATTAGAATTTCGGTATTTTACATGAGAGACCGTATTGAGTTGGTTTATATTATCCAAAACAAAGCAGAATAAGTCATTGTATAATTTTTATGACAGATTATATTCAGAGCAATTTTGCTTTTAACATTGGGGCACCCAGATAATATTTAGATTATTTTTGATTCGCATAAATTTAGAATTTTTGTATTTTACATGAGAGAGCATATCGAGTTAAGGTATATACTCCAAAACAGTGTAGAATAGGGCATTGTATTTTTTTTTCTGAAAGATTATATTCCGAGCAATTTTGCTTTTAACATTGGGGTGCCTAGTTAATATTTAGATTTTTTTCGATTTAGGTAAAATTAGAATTTTTGTATTTTACATGAGAGAGCATATTGTGTTGGTTTATATAGTCCAAAAAAGAGTAGAAAATGGCATTGTGTATTTTTTCTGACAGACTATATTCAGAGCAATTTTGCTTTTAACATTGGGATGAATAGATAATATTTAGATTTTTTTCGATACCCGTAAATTAGAATTGGTGTATTTTACATGACAGAGCGTATTTGTTGTATATACTCCAAAACAGAGTAGAAAAGTGCATTGTACATTTTTTCTGACACATTGTATTCAGAACAACTTTGCTTTTAACGTTGGGGTTCCTGGATAATATTTAGATTTCATTTGATTAGCGTAAATTTATAATTTTGGTATTTTACATGAGAGAGCATATTGAGTTGGTGTATATAGTCCAAAACAGAGTAGAAAATGGCATCGTATATTTTTTCTGACAGATCATATTCAGAGCAGTTTTGCTATTAACATTGGGGTGCCTAGATAATATTTATATTTTATTCGATTAGCGTCAATTTATAATTTCGGTATTTTACATGAGAGAGCATATTGAGTTGGTGTATATACTCCAATACAGAGTAGAAAAGGGCATTGTATATTTTTTATGACAGACTATATTCAGTAAAATTTTGCTTTTAACAGCGGGGAGCCTCAATAATATTTAGACATTTTTCATTTCGTGTAAAATTAGAATTTTGGTATTTTACGTGAGAGAGTATACTGAGTTGGTTTATATACTCCAAAACAAAGTAGAATAAGGCATTGTATATTTTTTTCTGACAGATTATATTCAGAGCCATTTTCTTTTAATTTTGGGATGCCTAGATAGTATTTGGATTTTTTTTGATTCGCGTAAATTTAGAATTTTGTTATTTTACATGAGAGAGCATATTGGGTTGGTGTATATACCGAAAACAGAGTAGAAAAGGGCATTGTATATTATTTCTGAAAGATTATATTCAGAGCAATTTTGTTTTTAACATTGGGGTTCCTAGACAGTATTTAGATTTTCTTCGATTCCCGTAAACTTAGAATTTTGGTATTTTACATGAGAGAGCATATTAAGTTGGTGTATATACTCCAAAACAGAGTAGAAAAGGGCATTGTATATATTATGTGACAGATTGTATTCAGAGTCATTTTCTTTTAATATTGGGGTGCTTAGATAATATTTACATTTTTGTCGATTCACGTATAATTAGAATTTCGGTATTTTATACGACAGAGCAGATTGACTTGGTGTATATACTTCAAAACAAAGTAGAAAAGGGCATTATATATTTTTTCTGACAGATTATATTCAGAGAAATTTTGTTTTTAACATTGGGGTGCCTAGATAATATTTAAATTTTTTTCGATTCACGTAAATTTAGAATTTCTGTATTTTACATGAGAGAGCATATTGAGTTGGTGTATATACTCCAAAACAGAGTAGAAAATAGGATTGTATATTTTTTCTGACAGATTATATTGAGAGCAATTTTTCTTTTAACATTGGGGTGCCTAGATAATATTTAGATTGTTTTCGATTTGCGTAAAATTAGAATTTCAGTATTTTACATGATAGAGCATATTGAGTTGGTGTATATACTCCAAAACAAAGTAGAATACGGCATTGTATATTTTTTCTGACAGATTATATTCAGAGGAATTTTGCTATTAACATTGGGGTGCTTAGATAATATTTAGAGTTTTTTCGATTCGGGTAAATTTAGAATTTCTGTATTTTACCTGGGATAGCATATTGAGTTGTTGTGTATACTCCAAAACAGAGTGGAAAATGGCATTGTATATTTTTTCTGAGAGATTATATTCAGAGCTATTTTGCTTTTAACCTTGAGTTGCCTAGATAATAGTTAGATTTTTTTCGACTCACGTAAAATTATAACTTCGGTATTTTACATGAGAGAGCATATTGAGTTGGTGTATATACTCCAAAACAGAGTAGAAAAAATCATTGTATATTATTTCTGACAGATTATATTTAGAGCAATTTTGCTTTTAACATTGGGGTTCCTAGATAATATTTAGATTTTTTTCGATTACCTTAAAATTAGCATTTCCGTATTTTACCTTAGAGAGCATATTTAATTGGTTTATATACTCCAAAACAGAGTAGAATAGGGCATTGTATATTATTTCTGACAGAATTTATCCAGAGCAATTTTACTTTTAACATTGTGGTGCCTAGATAATATTTAGATTTCTTTCGATACGCGTAAATTTGGAATTTCGGTATTTTACATGAGGAAGCATATTGAGTTGGTGTATATACTCCAAAACGGAGTAGAAAATGGCATTGTATATTATTTCTGACAGATTATATTCAGAGCCATTTTGTATTGACATTGGGGTGCCTAGATAATATTTAGATTGTTGTCGATTCACGTATAATTAGAATTTCTGTTTTTTACATGACACAGCATATTGACTTGGTTTATATACTCCACAGCAAAGTAGAAAAGGGGATTGTATATTTTTTCTGACAGATTATATTCAGAGCAATTTTGCTTTTAACATTGGGGTGCCTAGATAATATTTAGATTTTTTCGATTTGCGGAAATTTACACTTTCGGTATTTTACATGAGAGAGCATATTGAGTTTGTGTATATACTACAAAACAGAGTAGGAAAGGGTGTTGTATATGTTTTCTGACAGACTATATTCAGAGAAATATTGTTTTTAACATAGGGGTGCCTAGATAAAATTTGATTTTTTCGATTCACGTAAAATTAGAATTTCGGTATTTTAAATGAGAGAGCATACTGCGTTCGGGCATAGACTCCAAAACAGAGTATTATAGGACATTGTATTTTTTTACTAACAGACTATATTCGGAGCCATTTTCTTTTAACTTTGGGGTTCCTAGATATCATTTACATTTTTTCGATTCACATTAAATTAGAATTCTGTTATTTTACATGAGAGAGAATATTGAGTTGGTGTATTTATTCCAAAACAGAGTTAAAAGGCATTGTATATTTTTTCTGACAAATTATATTCAGAGCAATTTTGTTTTTTACATTGGGATGCCTAGATAATATTTAAATTTTTTTGATTCGCTTAATTATAGACTTTTTGTATTTTAAATGAGAGAGCGTATGGAGTTGTTGTATATACTCCAAAACAGAGTAGAATAAAGCATTGTATATTTTTTCTGACAGATTATATTCAGAGCAATTTTGTTTTTAACATTGGGGTGCCTAGATAATATTTAGATTTTTTCGTTTCGCGTAACATTAGAATTTCGGTATTTTACATGAGAGAGCATACTGAGTTGGTGTATATACTCCAAAACACAGTAGATTAAGGCATTGTATATTTTTTCTGACAGACTATATTCACAGCAATTTCGCTTTTATCATTGGGGTGCCTAAATAATATTTAGATTTTTTTCGCTTGGATTAAATATAGAATTTCTTTATTTTACATGAGAGAGCATATTGAATTGTTGTATATACTACAAAACAGAGTAGAATAAAGCATGGTATATTTTTTCTGAGAGATTATATTCAGAGCAATTTTGTTTTTAACATTGGGGTGCCTAGATATTATTTAGATTTTTTCGATTTGGGTAAAATTAGAATTTCGATATTTTATATGACAGAGCATACCGAGTTGGTGTGTATACTCCAAAAAAGAGTAGAAAAGAGCATTGTATATTTTTTCTGACATATATTCAGAGCAGTTTTTCTTTAAATATTGGGGTGCCGAGATAGTATTTAGATGTTTTTCAATTCGCTTAAATATAGAATTTCAGTATTTTACATTAGAGAACATATGGTGTAGGTGTACATACTCCAAAACAGGAGAGAATATGACATTGTATATTTTTTCTAACAGAATGTATTCAGAGAAATGTTGTTTTTAACATTGGGGTGCCTAGATAATTTTTAGATTTTTTCAATTCAGGTAAAATGAGAATTTCTGTATTTTACATGAGTGAGCATACTGAGTTGGTGAATATACTCTAAAACAGAGTAGAATAAGGCATTGTATATTTTTTCTAACAGACTATATTGAGAGCCCTTTTCTTTTATCTTCGGGACACCTAGATATTATTTAGATTTTTTTTCGATTCGCGTATAATTAGAATTTTGGTATTTTACATGAGAGAGTATATTGAGTTGATATATATACTCCATAACAGAGTAGAAAAGGGCATTGTATATTTTTTTCTGACAGATTATATTCAGATCAATTTTGTTTTTAACACTGGGGTGCCTAGATAATATTTAGATTTTTTTCAATTCGCTTATATATTGAATTTCGGTATTTTACATGAGAGAGGATACTGAGTTGGTGTATATACTCCAAAACAGAGTAGAATAAGGCATTGTATATTTTCTATAAAAGACTATTTTCAGAGTCATTTTATTTTAGATTTGGGGGCATAGATATTATTTAGATTTTTCTCGATTCCCGTAAAATTAGAATTACTCTATTTTACATGAGACAGTATATTGAGTTGGTGTTTATACTACATAACAGACTAGAAAAGGGCATTGTATATTTTTTCTGACAGATTATATTAAGAGCAATTTTGCTTCTAACATTGGGATGCCTAGATAATATTTAGATTTTTTCGATTTGGGTACAATTACAATTTCGGTATTTTACATGTGAGAGCATATGGAGTTGGTGTATATAATTTAAAACATAGTTGAATAGGGCATTGTATATTTTTCCTGACAGATTATATTCAGATCAATTTTGTTTTTAACATTGGGGTACCTAGATAATATTTAGATTTTTTTCGAATCACGTAAAGATAGAATTTGGGTATTTTACATGAGAGAGCCTATTGAGTTGGTGTATATACCCCAAAACAGAGTAGAATAAGGCATTGTATATTTTCTCTAACAGATTATATTCAGAGAAATTTTGCTTTTAACATTGAAGTGCCTAGATAATATTTAGATTTTTTTCAAATCACGTAAAATTAGAATTTTTTTATTTTACACGAGAGAGCCAATTGAGTTGGTGTATATACAACAAAACAGAGGAGAAAAGGGCATTGAATATTTTTTATGACAGATTATATTCTGAGGAATTTTGCTTTTAACATTGGGGTGCCTAGATAATATTTAGATTTTTTTCAATTAACGTAAAATTAGAATTTCTTTATTTTACATGAGAGAGCATACTGAGATGGTGTATATACTCCAAAATAAAGTAGAATAAGGCATTGTATATTTTTTCTAACAGACTATATTCAGAGCCATTTTCTTTTAACTTTGGGGTGCCTGGATATTATTTACATTTTTTTAGATTCGTGTAAAATTAGAATTCCTGTATTTTACGTGATAGAGCATACTGAGTTGGTGTATATACTCTAAAACAGATTAGAAAATAGCATTGTATATTTTTTCTGACAGATTATATTTAGAGAAATTTTGCTTTTTAAATTGGGGTGCCTAGATAATATTTAGATTATTTTCAATTCGGTTAAATATAGAATTTCTGTATTTTACATGAGAGAGCATATGGAGTTGGTGTATATACCCCAAAACAGAGTAGAATAGGGCATTGTATATTTTTTCTGACACATTATACTCAGAGAAATTTTGTTTTTAACATTGGGGTGCCAAGATTATATTTAGATTTTTTCAATTCGGGTAAAATTAGAATTTCTGTATTTTACATGAGAGAGCATACTGAGTTGGTGTATATACTCCAAAATAAAGTAGAATAAGGCATGGTATATTTTTTCTAACAGATTATATTCAGAGCCATTTTCTTTTAACGTTGGGGCGCCTAGATATTATTTAGATTTTTTTCGATTTGCATAAAATTAGAATTTCTGTATTTTACATGAGAGAGCATGTGGAGATGGTGTATATACTTCAAAACAGAGTAGAATAAGATATTTTGTATTTTTTTGACAGATTATATTCAGAGCAATTTTGTTTTTAACACTGTGGTGCCTAGAGGATATTTAGATTTTTTTCGATTCGCTTAAATATAGAATTCCCGTATTTTACATGAGAAAGCATATTGAGTTGGTGTATATACTCCAAAACAATGTAGAAAAGGGAATTATATAATTTTTCTGCCAGATTATATTCAGAGCAATTTTGTTTTTAACATTGGGGTGCGTTGATAATATTTAGATTTTTTCAATTCAGGTAAAATTCGAATTTCGGTGTTTTACATGAGAGAGCATACTGAGATGGTGTATATACTCCAAAACAAAGTAGAATAAGGCCTTGTATATTTTTTCTAACAGACTATATTCAGCGCCATTTTCTTTTAACTTTGGGGCGCCTATATATTATTTAGATCTTTTTCGATTCGCGAAAAATTTTAATTTCGGTATTTTACTCAACAGAGCATATTGAGTTGGTGTATATACTCCAAAACAGAGTAGAAAAGGGCATTGTATATTTTTTCTGACAGAATATATTCAAAGCAATTTTGCCTTTAACATTCGGGTGCCTAGGTAATATTTATGTTTTGTTCGAATCAAGTAAAATTACAATTTCAGTATTTACATAAGAGACCATAATCTGTTGGTGTATATACTCCAAAACAAAGTAGAGTAACGCATTGAATATTTTTTCTAACAGACTATTTTCAGAGCCATTTTCTTTTAACTTGGGGGCGCCTAGTTATTGTTTAGATTTTTTTCGATTCACGGAAGTTCAGAATTTTTGTATTTTATATGAGAGAGCATACTGAGTTGCTGTATATACTACAAAACAGAGTAGAAAAAGGCATTGTATATTTTTTCTGACAGATTATATTCAAAGCCATTTTCTATTAACTTTGGTGCGCCTAGATATTATTTAGATTATTTTCGATTCACGTAAAATTATAATTTCCATATTTTACACGAGAGAGCATATTGACTTGGTGTATATACTACAAAACGGTGTAGAATAGGGCATTGTATGTTTTTTCAGACAGATTATATTCAGAGCAATTTTGCTTTTAACATTGGGGTGCCTAGATAATATTTACATTTTTTTCCATTCACGTAAAATTAGAATTTCGGTATTTTACATGAAAGAGAATGCTGAGTTGGTGTATATACTCCAAAACAGAGTAGAATAAGGCATTGTATATTTTTTCAAACAGACTATATTCAGAGAAATTTTCTTTTAACTTTGGGGCGCCTAGATATTATTAAATTTTTTTGATTCGCGTAACATTAGAATTTCAGTATTTTACATGAGAGAGCATATTGAGTTTGTGTATATACTCAAAAATAGAGTAGAAAAGGGAATTGTATATTTTTTTATGACAGATTATATTTAGAGCAATTTTGCTTTTAACATTGGGGTGCCTAGATAACACTTAGATTTTTTCAATTCACGTAAAATTAGAATTTCGGTATTTACATGAGAGACCAAACTGAGTTGGTGTATATACTCTACAACTGAGTAGAATAAGGCATTATATATTTTTTCTAACAGACTATATTCAGAACCATTTTCTCTTAAACTTGGTGTGCCTAGATATTATTTAGATTTTTTTCAATTCACGTAAAATTAGAATTTTTGTATTTTACATGAGAGAGCATATTGAGTCAATGTATATAATCCAAAACAGAGTAGAAAAGGGCATTGTATATTTTTTCTGACAGATTATATTCAGAGCAATTTTGCTTTTAACATTCGGGTGCCTAGATAATATTTAGAATTTTTTTGATTCACGTATAATTAGAATTTCGGTACTTTACATGAGAGAGCATACTGAGTTGGTGTATATACTCCAAAACAGAGTAGAATAAGGCATTGTGTATTTTTTCTAACAGAGTATAATCAGAGCCATTTTTTTCTAACTTTCGGGCGCCTAGATATTATTTAGATTTTTTTGATTTACAAAAAATTAGAATTTCGTTATTTTGCATGAGAGAGCATATTGAATTGGTGTATATACCCAAAAACTGTGTAGAAAAGCACATTGTATATTTTTTATGACAGATTATATTTAGAGCAATTGTGCTTCTAACATTAAGGTGCCTAGATAATATTTAGATTTTTTTCCATTCACGTAAATTTAGAATTTCGGTATTTTACATGAAAGAGCATACTGAGTTAATGTTTATACTCCAAAACAAAGAAGAATAGGGCATTGTATATTTTATCTGACAGATTATATTCAGAGCAATATTGTCTTTAATATTAAGGTGCGTAGATAATTTTTTGATTGTTTTGATTCGGGCAAAATTAAAATTTCTCTATTTTACATGAGAGAGCGTATTGAGGGGGTTTATGTACTACAAAACAGAATAGAAAAAAGCATTGTATATTTATTCTGACAGATTATATTCAGAGAAATTTTGCTTTTAACATTGGGGTGCCGAGATAATATTTAGCTTTTTTTTGATTCGCTTAAATATAGACTTTCTGTATTTTACATGAGAGAGCATATGGAGTTGGTGTATATATTCCAAAACAGAGTAGAATAGGGCATTGTATATTTTTTCTGACAGATTATACTCAGAGCAATTTTGTTTTTAACATTGGGGTACCTAGAAAATATTTAGATTTTTTTCGATTCATGTAAAATTAGAATTTTGGTATTTTACATGAGAGAGCATACTGAGTTGGTGTATATACTCCAAAACAGAGTAGAATATCGCATTGTATATTTTTTCTGACAGATTATATTCAGAGCCATTTTTATTTTAATATTGGGGTGCCTAGATAATATTTAAATTTTTTCGATTCGGGTAAAATTAGAATTTCTGTATTTTACATGAGAGAGCATATTGAATTGGAGTATATACTACAAAACAGAGTAGAAAAGGGCATTGTATATTTTTCATGACTGATTATATTCACTGCAATTTTGCTTTTAACATTGCAGTGCTTAGATAATATTTAGATTTTTTTCAATTCACTTAAATATAGAATTTCTGTATTTTACATGAGGGAGCATATAAAGTTGGTGTATATACCCCAAAACAGAGTAGAATAGGGCATTGTATGTTTTTTCTGACTGATTATATTCAGAGAAATTTTGTTTTTAACATTGGGGTGCCTAGATAATATTTAGATTTTTTTCAATTCACCTAAAATTAGAATTTCGATATTTTACATGAGAGAGTATACTGAGTTGGTGTATATACTCCAAAACAGAGTAGAAAAAGACATTGTATATTTTTTCTGACAGATTATATTCAGAACAATTTTGCTTTTAACATTGGGGTGCCTAGATAATATTTGGATTTTTTTCCATTCACCTAAAATTAGAATTTCTGTATTTCACATGAGAGAGCATACTGAGTTAATATATATACTCCAAAACAGAGTAGAAGAGGGCATTGTATATTTTATCTGACAGATTATATTGAGTGAAATATTGTCTTTAACATTGGGGTGCCCAGATAATTTTTAGATTTTTTCGATTCGGGTAAAATTAGAATTTCTGTATTTTACATGAGAGAGCATAGTGAATGGGTATATGTACTACAAAACCGAGTAGAAAAAAAGCATTGTATATTTTTTTCTGACAGAATATATTCAGAGCAATTTTGCTTTTAACATTTGGGTGCCTAGATAATATTTAGGTTTTTTCGATTCGTGTACAATTAGAATTTCTCTATTTTAGATGGGAGAGCATATGGAGTGGGTGTATATACTCCAAAAAAGAGTAGAATAGGGCATTGTATATTCTTTCTGACAGATTATATTCAGAGCAATTTTGTTTTTAACATTGGGGTGCCTAGATAATATTTAGATTTATTTTGATTCACCTAAAATTAGAATTTCGATATTTTACATGAGAGAGCATACTGAGTTGGTGTTTATACTCCAAAACAGGGTAGAATTAGGCATTGTGTATTTTTTCTAACAGAGTATATTCAGAGCCATTTTTTTTAACTTTAAGGTGCCAAGATATTATTTAGTATTTTTTGATTGGTGTATAATTTGAATTTCTGTATTTTACATTAGAGAGCATATTGAGTTTGTGTATATACTGCAAAACAGAGTAGAAACGGGCATTGTATATTTTTTCTGACAGATTATATGCAGAGCAATTTTGCTTTTAACATTGGGGTGCTAGATAATATTTAGATTTTTTCGATTCGCTGAAATATAGAATTTCTGTATTTTACATGAGAGAGCATATTGAGTTGGTGTATATACTACAAAACAGAGTAGAAAAGGGTATTGTATATTTTTTCAGACAGATTATATTCAGAGCAATTTTGCTTTTAACATTAGCGTGCCTAGATAATATTCAGATTTTTTTCGATTCACGTAAAATAAGAATTTCGGTATATTACATGACAGAGCATACTGAGTTGGTTTTTATACTCCAAAACTGGGTAGAATAAGGTATTGTATATTTTTTCTAACAGGGTATATTCAGAGCCATTTTCTATTAACTTTGGGATGTCTAGATACTATTTAGATTTTTTCGATTGGCGTATAATTAGAATTTTGTTATTTTACATCAGAGAGCATATTGAGTTGGTGTATATACTACAAAACAGAGTAGAAAAGGGCATTGTATATTTTTTCTGACATATTATATTTAGAGCAATATTGCTTTTAACATTGGAGTGCTAGATAATATTTAGATTTTTTTCGATTCGCTTAAATATAGAATTTTTGTATTTTACATGAGAGAGCATATGGAGATGCTGTATATACTCCAAAACAGAGTAGAATAGGGCATTGTATATTTTTTCTGACAGATTATATTCAGAGCAATTTTGTTTTTAACATTGGGGTGCCTAGATAATATTTAAATTGTTTTCAATCCACGTAAAATTAGAATTTCGGTATTTTACATGAGAGAGGATACTGAGTTGGTGTATATACTCCAAAATAGAGTAGAATAAGGAATTTTACATTTTCTCTATCAGACTATATTCAGAGCCATTTTCTTTTAGTTATGGATTGCCTACATATTATATAGATGTTTTTCGATTCCCGTAAAATTAGAATTTCTGTATTTTACATGAGAGAGCATGTTGAGTTGGTGTATATACTACAAAACAGAGTATAAAAGGGCATTTTATTTTTTTTCTGACAGATTATATTCCTAGAAATTTTGCTTTTCACATTAGGGTGCCTAGAAAATATTTAGATTTTTTTTGATTCGATTATATATAGAATTTCTGTATTTTACATGAGAGAGCATATGGAGTTGGTGTATATACTACAAAACAGAGTAGAAAAGGGCATTGTATATTTTTTCTGACAGATTATATTCAGGGCAATTTTGCTTTAAACATTCGGGTGCCTAGATAATATATAGATTTATTTCGATTCGCTTAAATATACAATTTCTGTATTTTTCATGAGAGAGCATATTGAGTATCTGTATATACTCCAAGACAGAGTAGAATAGGGCATTGTATATTTTTTCTGACAGATTATATTCAGAGAAATGTTGCTTTTAACATTGGGGTGCCTAGATAATATTTAGATTTTTTTTGATTTACATAAATTTAGAATTCCTGTGTTTGAAATGAGAGAGAACGTTGAGTTGGTGTATATAAAACAAAACACAGTAGAAAAGGTAAGTGTATTTTTTTTGACAGATAATATTCAGAGCAAATTTGCTTTTAACATCGGGGTGCATAAATAACACTTAGATTTTTTTCGATTCACGTAAATTTAGAATTTCTGTATTTTACATGAAAGAGCATATTGAGTTGGTGTATATACTACAAAACAGAGTAGAAAAGAGCATTGTATATTTTTCCTGACAGATTATATTCAGAGCAATGTTGCTTTTATCATTGGGGTGCTTAGATAATATTTAGATTATTTTCGATTCGCTTAAATATAGAATTTTTGTGTTTTACATGAGAGAGCATATAGAGTTGGTGTATATACTCGAAAACAGAGTAGAACATGGCATTCTATATTTTCTCTGACAGATTACATTCAGAGCAATTTTGCTTTTAACATTGGGGTGCCTAGATAGTATTTAGAATTTTTTAAATTTGCGTAAATTCATAATTTCGGTATTTGACATGAGAGAGCATATTGAGTTGGTGTATATACTTCAAAATAAAGTAGAAAACAGCATTGCATATTTTTTCCGACAGATTATATTCAGACCAATTTTCCTATTAACATTGGGGTGCCTAGATAATATTTAGATCTTATTCGATTAGCTTAAATTTAGAATTTTGGTATTTTAGGTTAGAGAACATACTGAGTTGGTGTATGTACTCCAAAACAGAGTAGAAATAGTCATTGTATATTTTTTCTGACAGAGTATATTCAGAGCAATTTTCTTTTAACATTGAAATTCCTAGATAATATTTAGATTTATTTCAATATACGTAAAATTAGAATTTTGGTATTTTATGTGAGAGAGCAAACTCAATTGGTGTATATCCTCCATAACAGAGTACAATAAGGCATTGTATATTTTTTCTAACAGACTACATTCAGAGCCATTTTCTTTTAACTTTGGGGCACCTACATATTATTTTCATTTTTTTTGATTCGCATAAAATTTGAGTTCCGGTATTTTAAATGAGAGAGCATAATGAGTAGGTGTGTATACTCCAAAACAAAGTAGAAAAGGGCATTGTATATTTATTCTGACAGACTATATTCATAGTAATTTTGCTTTTAACATTGGGGTGCCTAGAAAATATTTAGATTTGTTTCGATTCGCTTAAATATACAATTTCTGTATTTTACATGAGAGAGCATATGGAGTTGGAATATAACTTCCAAAATGAGTAGAATAAGGCATTGTATATTTTTTCTTACAGATTACATTCAGAGCAATTTTGTTTTTAACATTGGGGTGCCTAGATAATATTTAGATTTTTTCAATTTGGATATAATTAGAATTTCGGTATTTTACATGAGAGAGCATACTGAGTTGGTGTATATACTCCAAAATAGAGCAGAAGAAAGCATTGTATATTTTTTCTAACAGACTATATTCAAAGACATTTTCTTTTAACATTGGGGTGCCTAGATATTATTTAGATTTATTTTGATTCGCGTAAAATTACAGTTTCTGTATTTTACATGAGAGAGCATACTGTGTTGGTGTATATACTCCAAAACAAAGTAGAATAAGGCATTGTATATTTTCTCTAACAGACTATATTAAGAGTTATTTTCTTTTAACCTTCGGGCACCTAGATATAATTTAGATTTTTTCGATTTGGATAAAATTAGAATTTCGGTATTTTACATGAGAGAGCATATTGAGTTGGTGTATATACTCCAAAACAGAGTAAAATAGGGCATTGTATATTTATTCTGACAGATTATATTCAGAGAAATTTTGTTTTTAACATTGGGGTGTCTAGACAATATTTATATTTTTTTCGATTCACGTAAAATTACAATTTCGGTATTTTACATGAGAGAGCACACTGAGTTTGTGTATACACTCGAAAACAGAGTAGAATCGTTTATTGTGTATTTTTTCTGACATATTATATTCAGCGCAATTTTGTTTTTAACATTAGGGTGCCTAGATAATATTCAGATTATTTTGATTTGGGTAAAATAAGAATTACTGTATTTTACATGAGAAAGCATGTTGAGATGGTGTATGTACTAAAAAACGAAGTAAAAAAGGACATTGTATATTTTTTCTGACAGATTATATTCAGAGCAATTTTTCTTTTAACATTGTGGCGCCTAGATATTATTTAGATTTATTTCGATTTGTGGAAAATTAGAATTTCTGAATTTTACATGAGAGAGCATACTTAGTTGGAGTATATACTCCAAAACAGAGTAGAATAAGGCATTGTATATTTTTCTAACAGACTATATTTAGAGCCATTTTCTTTTAACTTTGGGTTGCCTAAATAATATCTGGAATTTTTTCGATTTGCTTTAATTATAGAATTTCTGTATTTTACATGAGAGAGCATATGGAGTCGCTGTATATACTCCAAAACAAAGTAGAATAGGGCATTGTATATTTTTTCTGACAGATTATATTCAGATCGATTTTTTTTTTAATTTTGGGGTGCCTACCTAACATTTAGATTTTTTTCGATTCGCTTAAATATAGAATTTCTGTATTTTACATGAGAGAGAATGTTGAGTTGGTGTATATACTCCAAAACAGAGTAGAATAGGGCATTGTATATTTTCCATGAAAGACTATATTCAGAGCAATTTTTTTTAACACTGAGGTGCCTAGATAATATTTAGATTTTTTCAATTCATGTAAAATTCGAATTTCTGTATTTTACATGAAAGGGCATATGGAGTTGGTGTATAAACTTCAAAACAGATTAGAATAGGGCATTTTATATTTTTTCTGACAGTCTATATTCAGAGCAATTTTTTTAAACATTGGGGTGCGTAGATAATATTTAGATTTTTTTTGATTCACGTAAAATTAGAATTGCTGTATTTTGCATAAGAGAGCCTACTGAGATGGTGTATATACTCCAAAACCGACTAGAATAAGGCATTGTATATTTTTTCTAACAGACTATATTCAGAGACAATTTCTTTTAACTTTGGGGCGCCTAGATATTATTTAGATATATTCCAATTCACGTAAAATTAGAATTTCTGTATTTTACATGAGAGAGCATATGGAGTTGGTGTATATACTCCAAAACAGAGTAGAATCGGGCATTGTATATTTTTTCTGAAAGATTATATTCAGAGCAATTTTACTTTTAACATCGGGGTACATAGACAATATTTAGGTTTTTCTCGATTCACGTAAATTTAGAATTTCTGTATTTTCCATGACAGAGCATACTGAGTTGGTGTATATACTCCAAAACAGAGTAGAATAGGGCATTGTTTATTTTTTCTGACAAATTATAATCAGAGCAATTTTGTTTTTAACATTGGGGTGCCTAGGCAATATTTAGATATTTTTGATTCGGGTAAAATTAGAATTTCTGTATTTTACATGAGGGAGCATATGGAGTTGGTGTATATTCTCCAAAACAGAGTAGAATAGGGCATTTTATATTATTTCTGACAGATTATATTCAGAGAAATTTTGTTTTAAACATTGAGGTGCCTACATAATATTTTGATTTTTTCGATTCGGGTAAAATTAGAATTTCTGTATTTTACATGAGAGAGCATATTAAATTGGTGTATATACTAAAATAGGGTAGAAAGGGCATTCTATATTTTTTCTGACAGATTATATTCAGAGCAATTTAGCTTTTAAAATTCGGGTGCGTAGATAATATTTAAATTTTTTTCGATTCTCTTAAATATAGAATTTTTGTATTTTACATGAGAGAGTATACTGAGTTGTGTTATATACTCCAAAACAGAGTAGAATAGGGCACTGTATATTTTAACTGACAGATTATATTCAGAGAAATTTTGCTTTTAAAATTGAGGTGCCTAGATAAAAATTAGATTTTTGTCAATTCGCTTAAATATAGAATTTCAGTATTTTACATGAGAGAGCATATGGAGTTGGTGTATATACTCGAAAACAGAGTAGAATAAGGCATTGTATAATGTTTCTGACAGATTATATTCAGAGCAATTTTTTATTTAACATTGGGGTGCCTAGATAATATTTAGATTTTTTTGATCGAATAAATATGGAATTTCTTTATTTTACATGAGAGAGCATATTGAGTTGGTGTATATACTAAAAAATAGAGTAGAATAGGGCATTGTATATTTTTTATGACAGATTATATTCAGAGCGATTTTGTTTTTAACATTGCGGTGCCTAGATAATATTTATATTTTTTTCGATTCGCTTAAATATAGAATTTCTGTATTTTACATGAGAGAGCATATAAAGTTGGTGTATATACTCCAAAACAGAGTAGAATAGGGCATTGTATATTTTTTCTGAAAAATTATATTCAGAGCAATTTTCTTTTTAACATTGACGTGCCTAAATAATATTTAGATTATTTCGATTCGGATAAAATTTGAATTTCTGTATTTTACATATCAGAGCATATTGAGTTGGTGTATATACTACAAAGCAGAGTAGAACATGGCATTGTGTATTTTTTCTGACAGATTATATTCAGAGAAATTTTGCTTTTATCATTGGTGTGCCTAGGTAATATTTAGATATTTTTTGATTCACTTAAATATAGAATTTCTGTATTTTACATGAGAGAGCATATGGAGTCGGTGTATATACTCCAAAACAGAGTAGAATAGGGCATTCTATATTTTTTCTGACAGATTATATTCAGAGCAACTTTGTTTTTAACATTGCAATGCCTAGATAATATTTAGATTTTTTTCAATTCGCTTAAATATAGGATTTCTCTATTTTACATGAGAGAGCATAGGGAGTTGGTGTATATACTCCAAAACAGAGTAGAATAGGGCATTGTATATTTTTTCTGACGGATGATATTCAGAGCAATTTTTTTTTTAATACTGGGTTGCCTAGATAATATTTAGATTTTTTCGATTTGGGTAGAATTAGAATTTTTGTATTTTACCTGAGAGAGCATATTGAGTTTGTGTATATACTACAAAAAAGAGAAGTTAAGGGCATTGTATATTTTATCTGACAGATTATATTAGGATCAATTTTGCTTTTCACATCGGGGTGCCTAGATACTATCTAGAATTTTTTCAATTCGCTTAAATATAGAATTTCTGTATTTTACTTGAGAGACCATATAAAGTTGGTGTATATACTTGAAAACAGAGAAGAATAAAGCACTGTATATATTTTCTTACAGACTATATTTAGAACCATTTTCTTTTTACTTTGGGGCGCTTAATATTATTTAGATTTATTTCGATTCGCCTAAATTTGGAATTTCGGTATTTTACATGAGAGAGCATATGGAGTTGCTGTATATAATCCAAAACAGAGTAGAATAGGGCATTGTATATTTTTTCTGAAAGCTCTTATTCAGGGAAATTTTGTTTTTATTATTGAAGTGCCTAGATAATATTTAGATTTTTTTCGATTCACGTAAAATTAGAATTTCGGTATTTTACATGAGAGAGCATACTGAGTTGGTGTATATACTCCAAAACAGAGTAGAATAGGGAATTGAATATTTTTTATGACAGATTATATTCAGAGCAATTTTGTTTGTAACATTGCGTTGCCTACATAATATTTTGATGTTTTTGATTCGGGTAAAATTAGAATTTCGGTATTTTACATGAGAGAGAATACTGAGTTGGTATATATACTCCAAAACAGAGTAGAATACGGCATTGTATATTTTTTCTGAAAGATTATATTCAGAGCAATTTTGTTTTTAACATTGACGTGCCTACATAATTTTTAGACTATTTCGATTCAGATAAAATTTAAATTTTTGTATTTTACATATCAGAGCATATTCAGTTGGTGTATATACTACAAAACACAGTAGAAAATGGCATTCTGTATTTTTTCTGACAGATTATATTCAGAGTAATTTTGCTTTTATCATTGGGGTGCCAAGGTAATATTTAGATATTTTTCGATTCACTTAAATATAGAATTTCTGTATTTTATAAGACAGAGCATATGGAGTCGGTGTATATACTCCAAAACAAAGTAGAATAGGGCATTCTATATTTTTTCTGACAGATTATATTCAGAGAAATTTTGTTTTTAACATTGGGTTGACTAAATAATATTTAGATTTTTTCGATTTGGGTAAAATTAGAATTTCTGTATTTTACGTAAGAGAGCATACTGAGTTGGTGTATATACTTCAAAACAAAGTAGAATAAGGGAGTGTATATTTTCACTAACAGATTATATTAAGAGCCATTTTCTTTTAAATTTTTGGCGCCTAGATATTATTTAGATTTTGTTTGATTCGCGTAAAATTAGTATTTCTGTATTTTACATGAGAGAGCATATGGACCTGGTGTATATACTCCAAAACAGAGTAGAATCGGAAATTGTATATTTTTTCTGACAGATTATATTCAGAGCAATCTTCCTTTTAACATTGGGGTGCCAATATAATATTTACATTTTTTTCGATTCACGTAAAATTAGAATTTCTGTATTTTACATGAGAGAGCACACTGAGTTGGTGTACATACTCCAAAACAGAGTAGAATAGGACATTGTTTATTTTTTCTGACACATTATATTCAGAGGAATTTTGATTTTAACATTCGGGTGCCTAGATGATATATAGATTTTTTTCAATTTGCTTAAATATGGAATTTCTGTATTTTAGATGATAGAGCATATGGAGTTGGTGTATATACTCCAAAACAGAGTAGAATAAAGCATTGTATATTTTTTCTGACAGATTATATTCAGAAAAATTTTTTTTTAACATTGGCGTGCCGAGATAATATTTAAATTGTTTTCGATTCGCTTAAATATATAATTTCTGTATTTTACATGATAGAGCATATGGAGTTGGTGTATATACTTTAAAACAGAGTAGAATAGTGCATTGTATATTTTTTCTGACTGATTATATTGAGAGCAATTTTGTTTTTAACATTGGGTTGCCTAGATAATATTTATATTATTTTCGATTCACGTAAAATTAGAATTTCTGTATTTTACATGAGAGAGCATACTGAGTTGGTGTACATACTCCAAAACAGAGTAGAATAGGGCATTGTTTATTTTTTCTGACACATTATATTCAGAGCAATTTTGATTTTAACATTGGGATGCCGAGATAATATTTAGATTTTTTCGATTCGGGTAAAATTAGAGTTTCTGTATTTTACATGAGAGAGCATATTGAGTTGGTGTATATACTTTAAAACAGAGTAGAAAAGGGCATTGTATAGTATTTCTGACATATTATATTCAGAGCAATTTTGCTTTTAACATTGGGGTGCCTAGATAATATTTAGATTTTTTTCGATTCCCTTAAATATAGAATTTCTGTATTTTACATGAGAGAGCATATGGAGTTGGTTTATATACTTTAACACAGAGTAGAATAGGGCATTGTATATTTTTTCGGATAGATTATATTGAGAGCAATTTTGTTTTTAACATTGGGGTGCATAGAGAGTATTTACATTTATTCGATTCTGATAGAATTAGCATTTCTGTATTTTACAGGAGAGAGCATATGGAGTTGGTGTATATACTCCAAAACAAAGTCGAATAAGGCATTGTATATTTTTTCTAACAGACTATATTCAGAGCCATTTTTGTTGAACGTCGGGGCGCCTATATATTATTTAGATTTTTTTCGAATTGCGTAAAATTAGAATTTCTGTATATTACATGAGAGAGCATATAGAGTTGCTGTATATACTCCAAAACAGAGTAGAATAGGGCATTGTATATTTTTTCTGACAGATTATATTCAGAACAATTTTGTTTTTATCATTCAAGTGCCTAGATAATATTTAGATTTTTTTCGATTCACGCAAAATTAGAATTTCGGTATTTAACATGAGAGGGCATACTGAGTTGGTGTATATACTCCAAAACAGAGTAGAATGAAACATTGTATATTTTTCTCCCAGATTATATTCAGAACAATTTTGTTTTTAACATTGGGGTGCCAGGATAATATTTAGATTTTTTTCGATTCGCTTAAATATAGAATTTCTGTATTTTACATGAGAGAGCATATGGAGTTGGTTTATATACTGTAAAACAGAGTAGAATAGGGCATTGTATATTTTTTATGACAGATTATATTCAGAGCAATTTTGTTTTTAACATTGCGGTGCCTAGACAATATTTATATTTTTTTGATTCGGGTAGAATTAGAATTTTTGTATTTTACAGAAGAGAGCATATGGAGTTAGTTTATATACTCCAAAACAAAGTAGAATAACGCATTGTATATTTTTTCTAACTGACTATATTCAGAGCTATTTTTTTGGAACGTTGTGGCGCCAAGATATTATTGAGATTTTTTTAAATTCACATAAAATTAGAATTTCGGTATTTTACATGCGAGTGCATATGGAGTTTCTGTATGTACTCCAAGAAAGAGTAGAATAGGGCATTGTATATTTTTTCTGACAGATTATATTCAGAGCAATTTTTTTTTTAACATTGGGGTGCCTACATAATATTTAGATTTTTTCGATTCGGCTAAATTAGAATTTCTGTATTTTACATGAGAGAGCATATTGAGTTGGTGTATATACTAAAAACAGAATAGAAAAGAGCATTGTATATTTTTTCTGACAGATTATATTCAGAGGAATTTTGCTTTTATCATACGGGTGCCTAGATAATATTTAGATTTGTTTCGATTCGCTTAAATATACAATTTCTGTATTTTGCATGAAAGAGCATACTGAGTTGGTGTATATACTCCAAAACAGAGTAGAATAAGGCATTGTATATTTTCTCTAACAGACTATATTAAGAGCCATTTTCTTTAAACTTTGAGGTGCCTAGATATTATTTAGATTTTTTTCGATTCACGTAAAATTAGAATTTCTGAATTTTACATGAGAGAGCATATTGAGTTTGTGTATATACTAAAAAACAAAGTAGAAAATGCAATTGTGTATTTTTTCTGACACATTATATTCAGATAAATTTTGCTATTTACATTGGGGTGCATAGGAAATATTTAGATATTTTTTGTTTTCCTTAAATATAGAATTTCTGTATTTTACATGAGAGAGCATATGGAGTTGGTGTATATACTCCAAAACATAGTAGAATAGGGCATTGTATATTTTTTCTGACAGATTATATTCAGAGAAATTTTGCTTTTAACATTGAGGTGCCTAGACAATATCTAGTTTTCCTTCGATTCGCTTAAATGTAGAATTTCTGTATTTTACATGAGAGATCATATGGACTTGGTGTATATAATCAAAAACAGAGTAGAATAGGGCATTGTATAGTTTGTCTGACGGATTATATTCAGAGCAATATTGTTTTTAACATTGAAGTTCCTAGATAATATTTAGATTTTTTTCGATTTACGTAAATTTCGAATTTCGGTATTTTACATGAGAGAACATACTTAGTTGGTGTATATACTCCAAAACAAAGTAGAATAGGGCATTGTATATTTTTCCTGACAGATTATATTCAGAGCAATTTTGTTTTTAACACTGGCGTGCCTACATAATATTTAGATTTTTTCGATTTGGGTAAAATTTTAGTTTCGGTATTTTACATGAACGAGCATATTGAGTTGGTTTATATAATACAAAACAGAGTAGAAAATGGCATTGTGTATTTTCTCTGACAGATTTTATTCAGAGCAATTTTGCTTTTAACATTGGAGTGCCTAGATAATATTTAGATATTTTTCGATTCGCTGAAATATAGAATTTCTGTATTTTACATGAGAGACCATATGAAGTTGGTGTATATACCCCACAACAGAGTAGCATATGGTATTGTATATTTTCTCTGACAGATTATATTCACAGCAATTTTGTTTTTAACATGGGGTGCATAGATAATATTTAGATTTTTTTCTCTTTGCTTAAATATAGAATTTCTGTATTTTACTTGAGAGAGCATATTGAGTTGTTGTATATACTCCAAAACAGAGTAAAATGGGGCATTGTATATTTATTCTGACAGATTATATTCAGAACAATTTTGTTTTTAACATTGTGTTGCATAGATAGTATTTAGATTTATTCAAATCGGGTAAAATTAGAATTTCTCTATTTTACATGAGAGAGCATCCTGAGTTGGTGTATATACAACAAAACAGAGTAGAATAAGACATTGTATATTTTTTCTAACAGACTATATTCAGAACGAAGTTCTTTTAACTTTGGGGCGCCTAGATATTATTTAGATTTTTATCGATTTCCGTAAAATTAGAATTTGGGTATTTTACATGAGAGAGCATATTGAGTTGGTGTATATACTCCAAAACAGAGTAGAATAGGGCATTGTGTATTATTTCTGACAGATAATATTCCGAGAAATTTTGCTTTCAACATCGGGATGCCAAATTAATATTTAGATTTTTTTCAATTCGAGTGAATTTAGAATTTCTGTATTTTAGATGAGAGAGCATATTGAGTTAGTGTATATACTCCAAAACAAAGTAGAAAAGGGCATTGTATATTTTTTCTGACATTTTATATTCAGAACAGTTTTGCTATTAACATTGGGGTGCCTAGATAATATTTAAATTTCCTTTGATTAACGTAAATTTATAATTTTGGTATTTTACATGAGAGAGCATTCTGAGTTGGTATATGTACTCCAAAACAGAGTAGAAACGGCATTGTATATTTTTTCTGACAGATTATATTCAGAGCCATTTTTTATCAACATTTGGGTGCCTAGATAATATTTATATTTTTTCAATCGAGTATATATAGAATTTCAGTGTTTTACATGAGAGACCATATTGGGTTGGTGTATATACTCCAAAACAGGGTAGAAAAAGGCATTGTATATTTTTTTCTGAAAAATAATATTCATAGATATTTTGCTTTTAATATTGGGGTTCGTAGATAATATTTAGATTTTTTTCAATTCGCGTAAGTTTAGAATTTCGTTATTTTACATGAGAGAGCATATTGAGTTGGTGTATATACCCCAAAACAGATTATAAAAGGGCATTGCATATTTCTTCTGACAGATGATATTCAGAGCAATTTTGCTTTTAATATTGGGGTTCCTAGATAATATGTAGATTTTTTTCGGTTTGTGTAAATTAGAATATCGGTATTTTACATGGAAGACCATATTGAGTTGGTGCATATACTCCAAAACTGAGTAGAAAAGGAAATTGTATATTTTCTCTGACAAACTATATTCAGAGCAATTTTACTTTTACCATTGGGGTGCCAAGATAAAATTAAATTTTTTCGGTTCATGTAAAATTAGAATTTCAGTATTTTACATGAGAGAGCATGTTTAGCTGGTGTATATACTCCCAAACAGACTAGAAAAGGCCATTTTGTATTTTTTCTGATAGATTATATTCAGAGCCATTTTACTTTTAACATTGGGGTCCCTAGATAATATTTAGACTTTTGTCAATTCACGTAAAATTAGTATTTCAATATTTTACATACGAGAGCATATATAGTTGGTGTATATACACCAACACCGTGCAGAAAAGGGCATTGTGTATTTTTTATGACAGACTATATTAAGAGCAATTTTGCTTTTAACATTGGGGTGCCTAGATAATATTTAGATATTTTTCGACTCGAGTCAAATTAGAATTTCTGTATTTTACATGAGAGAGCATATTGAGTTGGTGTATATACGCCAAAACAGAGTAGAAAAAGGCATTGTATATTTTTTCTGACAGATTATACTCAGAGCAATTTTGCTTTTAACATTGGGGAACCTAAATAATATTTAGATCTTTTTGGATATGCATAAATTTAGTATTTCGGTATTTCACATGAGAGAGCATATTGAGTTGGTTTATGTACTCCAAAATAGAGTAGAAAAGGGCATTGTAGATATTTTCTGAGAGATTATATTTAGAGCAATTTTGCTTTTAACATTGGTTTGCCTAGATAATATTTAGATTTTTTTCGATTCGCGTAAAATTAGAATTTCCGTATTTTACATGAGAGAGCATATTGAGTTGTTGAATATACTCCAAAACAGAGTAGAATAGGGCATTCTATATTTTTTCTGACAGATTATATTCAGAGAAATTTTGCTTTGAACCTTGGCGTGCCTAGATAACATTGAGATTTTTTTCAATTCACGTAAATTTAGAATTTTGGTATTTTACATGAGAGAGCATATTGAGATGGTGTATATAATCCAAAACTGAGTAGAAAAAGCATTGTATATATTTTCTGACAGATTATATTCAGAGCAATTTTGCTACTACCATTGGGGTGCCTCGATAATATTTATATTTCATTTGATTAGCGTAAATTTAGAATTTCGTTATTTTACATGAGTGAGCATATTGGGTTGGTGTACATACTCCAAAACATAGTAGAAAATGGCATTGTATATTTTTTCTGGAAGATTATATTCAGAGCAATTTTGCTTTTAACAATGGGTGCCTAGATAATATTTAGATATTTTTCAATTCACGTAAAATTAGAATTTCTGTATTTTACATGAGAGAGCATATTGAGTAGGTGAATATACTCCAAAACAAAGTAGGAAACTGCATTGTGTATTTTTTCTGACAGATTATATACAGAGAAATTTTGTTTTTAACATTGGGGTGCCTAGATAATATTTAGATTTTTTCAATTCGGGTAAAATTAGAATTTCTGTATTTTACACTAGAGAGCATACTGAGTTCGTGTATATCCTCCAAAACATAGAGTAAGGCATTGTATATTTCTTCTAACAGACTATATTTAGAGCCATTTCCTTGTAACTTTGAAGCGAATTGATATTATTTAGATTTTTTTTGGATTCTCGTAAAATTAGAATTTGGGTATTTTACATGAGAGAGCATATTGAGTTGGTGTATATACTCCAATACAGAGTAGAAAAAAGCACTGTATATTTTTTATGACAGATTATATTCAGAGCAATTTTGATTTTAACATTGTGGTGCCTAGATAACATTTAGATTTATTTCAATTCATGTAAAATTAGAATTCCGATCTTTTACAGGAGAGAGAATACTGATGTGGTGTATATACTCGAAAATAGAGTAGAATAGGGCATTTTATATTTTATTATACAGATTATATTCAGAGCAATTTTGTTTTTAACACTGGGGTGCCTAGATTATATTTAGATTATTTCGATTCGGGTAAAATTAGAATTTCGGTATTTTACATGATAGAGCATACTGAGTTGGTGTACATAATCCAAAACAAAGTAGAATAAGGCGTTGTATATTTTTTCTAACACACTATATTCAGAGCCATTTTGGTTTATAGGTTACCGAGATATTACTTTGGTTTTTTTCGATTCCCGTAAAATTAGAATTTCGGTATTTTACATGAGAGAGCATACTGAGTTGGTGTACATACTCCAAAACAAAGTAGAATAAGGCATTGTATATTTTTTGTAACAGACGATATTCAGAGAGATTTTCTTTTAACTTTAAAACGCCTAGATATAATTTAGTTTTGTATCGATTAGCGTAAAATTAGAATTTCGGTATTTTACATGAGAGAGCATATTTAGTTGATGTATATACTCCAAAACAGCGTAGAATACGGCATGGTACATTTTTTCTGACAGATTATATTAAGAGCAATTTTGCTATTAACATTCGGGTGCCTGGATAATATTTAGATTTTTTTCGATTCACGTAAAATTTGAATTTCGGTATTTTACATGAGAGAGCATACTGAGTTGGTGTATATACTCCAAAACAGAGTAGAATAGGGCATTGTATATTTTTTCTGACAGATCATATTCAGAGCAATTTATATTTTAACATTGGGGTGCCTAGATAATATTTAGATTGTTTTGGATTCACGTAAAATTAGAATTTCTGTATTTTACATGAGAGAGCATACTGAGTTGGTGTATATATTCCAAAACAGAATAGAATAAGGCATTGTATATTTCTTCTAACAGACTATATTCAGAGCCATTTTCTTTCAAATTTGGGGAGCCTAGATATTATTTAGATGTTTATCAGTTTGCATAAAATTAGAATTTCGGTATTTTACATGAGAGAGCATATTGAGTTGTTGTATATATTACAAAACAGAGTAGAAAATGGGATTGCATTTTTTTCTGACAGATTATATTTAGAGCAATTTTATTTTAACATTGGGGTGCCTAGATAATATTTATATTTTTTTCGTTTCACGTAAAGTTGGAATTTCAGTATTTTACGTGAGAGAGCATACTGAGTTCGTATATATACTCCAAAACACAGTAGAATAAGGCATTGTATATTTTCTCTAACAGACTATATTCAGAACCATTTTCTTTTAACTTTGGGGCGCCTAGATAGTATTTAGATTTTTTTCGATTCGCGTAAAATTAGAATTTTGGTATTTTATATGAGAGAGCATATTGAGTTGGTGTATATACTACAAAACAGAGTAGAAAACAACGTTGTATATTTTTTCTGACAAATTCTATTCAGAGTAGTTTTGCTGTTAACATTGGGGTGCCTATATAATATTTAGAATTATTTCGGTTCGTTTAAATATAGAATTTATGTATTTTACATGAGAGAGCATATGGAGTTGGTGTATATACTCAAAAAGAGAGTAGAATAGGGCATTGTATATTTTCTCTGACAGAATATATTGAGAGCAATTTTGTTTTTTACATTGGGGTGCCTAGATAATATTTAGATTTTTTCGATTCGGGTAAAATTAGAATTTTGGTATTTTACATGAGAGTGCATATTCAGTTGGTGTATATACTACAAAACAAAGTAGAAAAGGGCATTGTATTTTTTTTCTGGCAGATTATATTCAGAGCAATTTTGCTTTTAATATTGGGGTGCCTCGATAATATTTAGATTTTTTTTCAATTCGCTTAAATATAGAATTTCTGTATTTTACATGAGATAGCATATGGAGTTGGTGTATATATCCCAAAATAGAGTAGAATAGGTCATTGTATATTTTCTCTGACAGATTATATTCAGAGAAATTTTGTTTTTAACATTGGAGTGCCTAGATATTTAGATTTTCTTCGATTTACGTAAAATTAGAAATTCGGTATTTTACATGAGAGAGCATACTGAGTTGGTGTATATACTCCAAAACAGAGTAGAACAAGGCATTGTATATTTTTTCTAACCGACTATATTCAGAGCCATTTTCTTTTAACTTTGGGGCGCCTAGATATTATTTAGATTTTTTCGATTCACTTATATATAGAATTTCTGTATTTTACATGAGAGAACATATGGAATTGGTGTATATACTCCAAAAAAGAGTAAAATAGGTTATTGTATATTTTTTCTGACAGAGTATATTACGAGCAATTTTGCTTTTTACATTGGGGTGCCTATATAATATTTAGATTTTTTTCGATTCACTTAAATTTAAAATTTCTGTATTTTACATGAGAGAGCATACTGAGTTGATGTATATACTGCAAAACAGAGTAGAATAAGGCATTGTATATTTTTTCTAACAGACTATATTGAGAGCCATTTTCTTTTAACTTTGGGGCGCCTAGATATTATTTAGATTTTTTTCAATGCATGTAAAATTAGAATTTCGGTATTTTACATGAGAGAGCATACTTAGTTGGTGTATATACTAAACAACAGAGTAGAGTAGGGCATTGTATATTTTTTGTGACAGATTATATTCAAAGAAATTTTGTATTTAATATTGGGGTTCCTAGATAATATTTAGATTTTTTCGTTTCGGGTAAGATTAGAATTTTCTTATTTTACATGAGAGAGCATATTGAGTTGGTGTATATACTACAAATCTGAGTAAAAAAGGGCATTGTATATTTTTTCTGAGAGATTATATTCAGAGAAATTTTCCTTTTAACTTTGGGTTACCTAGATAATACTTAGATTTTGTTCGATTCGCTTAAATATAGAATTTCTATATTTTACATAAGAGAGCATATGGAGTTGGTGTATATACTCCAAAACAGAGTAGAATAGGGAATTGTATATTTTCTTTGACAGAATATATTGAGAGCAATTTTGTTTTTTACACTGGGGTGCCTAGATAATATTTAGATTTTTTTGATTCAGGTAAAATTAGAATTTTGGTATTTTACATGAGAGAGCATATTCAGTTGGTGTATATACTACAAAACAATGTAGAAAAAAGCATTGTATATTTTTTCTTGCAGATTATATTCAGAGCAATTTTGCTTTTAATATTGGGGTTCCTAGATAATATTTAGATTTTTTTCAATTCGCATAAATATAGAATTTCGGTATATTACATGAGACAGCATATGGAGTTGGTGTATATACTCCAAAACTTAGTACAATAGGGCACTGTATATTTTTTCTGAAAAATTATATTCTGAGCAATTTTGTTTTTAACATTGAGGTGCCCAGATAATATTTAGATTTTTTTCGATTCACGTAAAATTAGAATTTCTGTATTTTACATGAGAGAGCATACTGAGTTGGTTTATATACTCCAAAACAGAGTAGAATAAGGTATTGTTTATTTTTTCTAACTGACTATATTCAGAGAAATTTTGCTGTTAGCATTCGGTTGCCAAGATAATATTTAGATTATTTTTGATTCACGTAAAATTAGAATTTCGGTATTTTACATGAGAGAGCATATTGAGTTGGTGTATATACTTTAAAACAGAGTAGAATAGGGCATTGTATATTTTTTATGGCAGATTATATTCAGAGCAATTTTGTTATTAACATTGGGGTGCCTAGATAATATTTAGATTTTTTCGATCTGCTTAAATATTGAATTTCTGTATTTTACTTGAGAGAGCATATTAATGGGGTGTATATATTACAAAACAGGGTAGGAAAGGGCATTGTATATTTTTTCTGACAGATTATATTCCGAGCAATTTTGCTTTTAACATTGGGGTGCCTAGATAATATTTAGATTTTTTTGATTCACGTAAAATTAAAATTTCTGTATTTTACATGAGAGAGCATACTGAGTTGATGTATATACTGCAAAACAGAGTAGAATAAGGCATTGTATATTTTCTTTAACAGACTATATTCAGAGCCATTTTCTTTTAACTTTGGGGCGCCTAGATATTATTTAGATTTTTTCGATTCACTTATATATAGAATTTCTGTATTTTATATGAGAGAACATATGGAATTGGTGTATATACTCCAAAAAGGGTAAAATAGGGCATTGTATATTTTTTCTGACAGAGTATTTTATGAGCAATTTTGCTTTTAACATTGGGGTGCCTAGATAATATTTAGATTTTTTTGATTCACGTAAAATTAAAATTTCTGTATTTTAAATGAGAGAGCATACTGAGTTGACGTATATACTGCAAAACAGAGTAGAATAAGGCATTGTATATTTTTTCTAACAGACTATATTGAAAGCCAGTTTCTTTTAACTTTGGGGCACCTAGATATTGTTTAGATTTTTTTCGATTCACGTAAAATTAGAATTTCGGTATTTTATATGAGAGAGCATACTGAGTTGGTGTATATACTGAACAACAGAGTAGAATAGGGCATTGTATATTTTTTCTGACAGATTATAGTCAGAGAAATTTTGTTTTTAATATTGGGGTTCCTAGATAATATTTAGATTTTTTCGTTTCAGGTAATATTAGAATTTCCTTATTTTACATGAGAGAGCATATTGAGTTGGTGTATATACTACAAATCAGAGTAAAAAAGGGCATTGTATATTTTCTCTGACAGATTATATTCAGAGCAATTTTCCTTTTAACTTTGGGTTGCCTAGATAATACTTAGATTTTTTTCGATTCGCTTAAATATAGAATTTCTGTATTTTACATGAGAGAGCATATGAAGTTGGTGTATATACTCCAAAACAGAATAGAATAGGTCATTGTATATTTTCTCTGACAGAATATATGGAGAGCAATTTTGTTTTTTACATTGGGGTGCCTAGATAATATTTAGATTTTTTCGATTCGGGTAAAATTAGAATTTTGGTATTTTACATGAGAGAGCATATTGAGCTGGTGTATATACTTTATAACAGGGTAGGAAAGAGCATTGTATATTATTTCTGACAGATTATATTCAGAACAATTTTGCTTTTAACATTGGAATGCCTAAATAATATTTAGACTTTTTGCTGTTCCTTTAAAATTTGAATTTTGGTATTTTACATGAGAGAGCATATTGAGTTGGTGAATATACTCCAAAACAGAGTAGAAAAAAGCATTGTTTATTTTTTCTGACAGATTATATTCAGAGTAATTTTGCTTTTAACATTGGAATGCCTAGATAATATTTAGATTTTTCGGTTCGTGTAAAATTTGAATTTCTGTATTTTACATATGAGAGCATATTGAGTTGGTTTATATACTCCAAAACAGAGTAGAAAAAGGCATTGTATATTTTCTTGACTGATTACATTCAGAGCAATTTTGCTTTTTACATTCGGGTGCCTAGATAATATTTAGAATTTTTTTAATTTGCGTAAATTTATAATTTTGGTATTTTACATGAGAGAGCATATTGAGTTGGTGTATATACTTTAAAGCAGAGTAGGAAAGGGAATTGTATATTTTTTCTGACAGATTATATTCAGAGCAATTTTGATTTTAACATTGGGTGCCTAAATAATATTTAGATTTTTTTCGATTCGTGTAAATTTAGAATTTTGGTATTTTACATGAGAGAGCATAATGGGTTGGTGTATATAATCCAAAACTGAATACAAAAGAGCATAGTATATTTTTTCTGAAAGACTATATTCAGAGCAATTTTTCTGTTAACATTGGGGTGCCTAGATAATATTTAGATATTTTTCGATTCAGGTAAAATTTAAATTTCGGTATTTTACATGAGAGAGCATATTGTGTTGGTTTATATACTCCAAAAAAGAGTAGAAGAGGGCATTGTGTATTTTCTCTGACAGACTATATTCAGAGCAATTTTGCTTTTAACATTGAAATGCCTAGATAATGTTTAGATTTTTTTAGGTTCGTGTAAAATTTGAACTTCTGTATTTTACATGGGAGAGCATAATGAGTTGGTGTATATACTCGAAAACAGAGTAGAAAAAGGCATTGTATATTTTCTCTGTCAGATTACATTCAGAACAATTTTTCTTTTTACATTGGGTTGCCTAGATAACAGTTAGAATTTTTTTAATTTCGTAAATTTATAATATCGGTATTTTACCTGAGAGAGCATATTGAGTTGGTGTATATAGTTTATAACAGAGTAGGAAAGGGAATTGTAGATTATTTCTGACAGATTATATTTAGAGCAATTTTGCTTTTAACATTGGGTGCCTAAATAATATTTAGATTTTTTTCGATTATCGTAAATTAAGAATTTCTGTATTTTATATGAGAGAGCATATTGGGTTGGTGCATATACTCCAAATCAGAGTAGAAAAATGCATTGTGTATTTTTCTGACAGATTATATTCAGAGCAATTTTTCTTTTAACATTGAGGTTCCTAGATAATATTTAGATTTTTTTCGATTCAGGTAAAATTAGAATTTTTTTATTTTACATGAGAGAGCATATTGAGTTGGTTTATGTACTCCAAAAAAGAGTAGAAGAGGGGATTGTGTTCTTTCTCTGACGGACTATATTCAGAGCAATCTTGCTTTTAACATTGGAATGCCTAGATAATATTTAGATTTTTTTTGGTTCGTGTAAAACTTGAACTTCCGTATTTTACATGGGAGAGCATATTGAGTTGGTGTATATATTCTAAAACAGAGTAGAAAAAGGCATTGTATATTTTTTCTGACAGACTACATTCAGAAGAATTTTGCTTATAACATTGGGGTGCCTAGATAATATTTAGAATTTTTTAATTTGCGTAAATTTACAATTTCTATATTTTACATGAGAGAGCATATTGAGTTGGTTTATATACTTTATAACAGAGTAGGAAAGGGCATTGTATATTATTTCTGACAGATTATATTCTCAGCAATTTTGCTTTTAACGTTGGGTGCCTATATAATATTTAGATTTATTTCGATTCACGTAAAATTAGAATTTCGGTATTTTACATGAGAGAGCATATTCAGTTGGTGTATATACTCCAAAACAAAGTAGAATAGGGTATTGTATATTTTTTATGACAGATTATATTCAGACCAATTTTGCTCTTTACATCGGGGTTCCTAGATAATATTTAGATTTTTTTCAAATTCCGTAAAATTAGAATTTCGGTATTTTACATGAGAGAGCATATTAAATTGGTGTATATACTCCAAAACAGATTAAAATAGGGCATTGTATATTATTTCTAACAGAATTTATTCAGAGCAATTTTGCTTTTAACATTGGGGTGCCTAGATAATATTTAGATTTTCTTCGATTCGCGTAAATTTAGAATTTCAGTATTTTACGTGAGAGAGCATATTGAGTTGGTGTATATACTCCAAAACAGAGTAGAAAAGGGCATTGTATATTTTTTCTCACAGATTATATTCAGAGAAATCTTGCTTTTAACATTGGGATGCCTAGATAATATTAAGATATTTTTCGATTCGCTTAAATATAGAATTTGTATATTTTATATAAGAGAGCATATGGAGTTGGTGTATATACTCCAAAACAGAGTAGAATAGGGCATTATATATTTATTCTGACAGATTATATTGAGAGTAATTTTGTTTTTAACATCGGGGTATCTAGATTATATTTAGATTATTTTCGATTCACGTAAAATTTGAATTTCGGTATTTTACATGAGAGAGCATACTGAGTTCGTGTATAGATTCCAAAACAGAGTGGAATGAGGCATTGTATATTTTTTCTAACAGACTATATTCAGAGCCATTTTCTTTTAACCTTGGGACACCTAGATATTATTTAGATATTTTTTGATTCGTGTAAAATTAGAATTTCGGTATTTTACATGAGAGAGCATATTGAGTTTGTGTATATATTACAAAACAGAGTAGAAAAAGGCATTGTACATTTTTTCTGATATATTATATTCAGAGCAATTTTGCTTTTCATATTGGGGTGCCTAGATAATATTTAGATTTTTTAATATTTTTGATTCTGTTAAAATTAGAATTTCTGTATTTTACATGAGAGAGCATACTGAGTTGGTGTATATAGTACAAAACAGAGTGGAATAAAGCATTGTATACTTTCTCTAAGAGACTATATTCAGAGCCATTTTCTTTTAACTTTGGGGCGCCTAGATATATTTTAGGTTTTTTTTATTCGCTTAAATATAGAATTTCTGTATTTTGCATGAGAGAGCATATGGAGTTGGTGTATATACTCCAAAACAGAGTAGAATAGGGCACTGTATATTTATTCTGACAGATTATATTCAGAGAAATTTTGTTTTTAACATTGGGGTGACTATATAATATTTAGATATGTTTCGATTCACGTAAAATTAGAATTTCGGTATTTTTCATGAGAGAGCATACTGAGTTGGTGTATATATATTCCAAAATGAAGTAGAATAAGGCATTGTACATTTTTTCTAACACACTATATTCAGAGCCATTTTCTTTTAACTTTGGGGAACCTAGATATTATTTAGATTTTTTTCGATTCATGTAAATTTAGAATTTCTGTATTTTACATGAGAGAGTATATTGAGTTGGTGTATATACTCCAAAACAGAGGAGAAAAGGGCATTGTATATTTTTTGTGACATATTATATTCAAAGAAATTTTGCTTTTAAAATTGGAGTGCGTAGATAATATTAGGTTTTTTTCAATTCGCTTAAATATAGAATTTCTGTATTATACATGAGATAGCATACTGAGTTGTTGTACATACTCCAAAATACAGTAGAATAGGGCATTGTATATTTTTTCTGACAGATTATATTTAGATTTTTTTCGATTCGCTTAAATATAGAATTTCTGTATTTTACATGATACAGCATATGGAGTTGGTGTATATAATCCAAAACAGAGTAGAATAGGGCATTGTATATTTTTTCTGACAGATTATATTCAGAGCAATATTGTTTATATAATTGGGGTGCCTAGATAATATTTAGATTTCTTTCAATTCACGTAAAATTAGAATTTTTGTATTTTACATGAGAGAGCATACTGAGTTGGTGTATATACTCCAAAAGAGAGTAGCATAAGGCATTGTAGATTTTTTTCGATTCGCTTAAATATAGAATTTCTTTATTTTACGTGATAGAGCATATGGAGTTGATGTATATACTCAAAAACAGAGTAGAATAGGGCATTGTATTTTTTTCTGACAGATTATATTCAGAGCAATTTTGTTTTTAACATTGGTGTGCCTAGATAATATTTAGATTTTTTTTATTCACGTGAAATTTGAATTTTGGTATTTTATATGAGAGAGCGTACTGAGATGGTGTATATACACCAAAACAGAATAGAATAAGACATTGTATATTTTTTCTGACAGATTATATTCAGAGCAGTTTTGCTTTTAACATTGGGGTGCCTAGATAATATTTAGATTTTTTTCAATTCGGTTAAATACAAAATTTCTGTATTTTACATGGGAGAGCATATGGAGTTGGTATATATACACCAAAACAGAGTAGGATAGGCCCTTGTATATTTTTTTCACAGATTATATTCAGAGCAATTTTGTTTTTAACTTTTGAATGCCTACATAATATTTAGATTTTTTCGATTTGGGTAAAATTAGAATTTCTGTATGTTAGATGAGAGAGCATACTGAGTTGGTGTATATACTCCAAAACATAGAAGAATAAGGCATTGTATATTTTTACTCACAAACTATATTCAGAGCCATTTTCTTTGAACTTTGCGGCGCCTAGATATTATTTGAATTTTTTTCGATTCGGGTAAAATTAGAATTTCGGTATTTCACAGAAGAGAGCATATGGAGTTGGTGTATATACTCCAAAACAGAGTAGAAAAGGGCAGTGTATATTTTTTCTGACAGATTATATTCAGAGCAATTTTTTTTTAACATTGGGGTTCCTAGATAATATTTAGATTTTTTTCGATTCGCTTAAATATAGAATTTCTGTGTTTTACATGTGAGAGCATATGGATTTGGTGTATATACTCCAAAACAGAGTAGAATAGGGCATTGTATATTTTTTCTGACAGATTATATTCAGAGCAATTTTGTTTTTAACATTGGGGTGCCAGGATAATATTTAGATTTTTTCGATTCGGGGAAAATTAGAATTTCTGTATTTTACATGAGAGAGCATATGGATTTGGTGTATATACTCCAAAACAGAGTAGAATAAGGCATTGTATATATTTTCTAACAGACTATATTTAGAGACATTTTCTTGTAACTTTGGGGTACCTAAATATTAATAGATTTTTTTCGATTCACGTAAAATTAGAATTTTGTTATATTACATGAGAGAGCATACTGATTTGGTATATGTACTCCAAAACAGAGTAGAATAGGGCCTTGTATATTTTTTCTGACAGATGATATTCTGAGTAATTTTGCTTTTAACATTGGGGTGCCTAGATAATATTTAGTTTTTTTTCGATTCGCTTAAAAATAGAATTTCTGTATTTTACAGGAGAGAGCAGGTAGAGTTGGTGTATATACTCAAAAACAGGGTAGAATAGGGCATTGTATATTTTTTCTGCTAGATTATATTCAGAGCAATTTTGTTTTTAACATTGGGGTGCCTAGATTATATTTAGATTTTTTTGATTCGGGTAAAATTAAAATATCTTTATTTTACACGAGAGAGCATACTGAGTTCGTGTATATACTCCAAAACATAGTAGAGTAAGGCATTGTATATTTGTTCTAACAGACTATATTCAGTGCCATTTTCTTTCAACTTTGGGGTGCCTAGATATTATTTAGATTTTTTTCAATTCAGGTAATATTAGAATGTATGTATTTTACATGAGAGAGCATATGGAGTTGGTGTATATACTCCAGTACAGTGTAGATAAGGGCATTGTATAATTTTTATGACAGATTATATTCAGAGAAATATTGCTTTTAACATTGGGGTGCCTAGATAATATTTAGATATTTTTTGATTCACGTAAAATTAGAATTTCGTTATTTTACATGAGAGAGTATACTGAGTTGGTGTATATATTCAAAAACGGAGGAGAATAGGGCATTGTATATTTTTTTTTGACAGATTATATTCAGAGCAATTTTGTTTTTATCATTGGTGTGCCTAGATTATATTTAGATTTTTTCAATTCGGGGAAAATTAGAATTTCTGAATTTTACATGAGAAAGCGTATTGAGTTGGTGTATATACTCCAAAACAGAGTAGAATAGGGCATTGTATATTTTTTCTGAAAGATTATATTCAGAGCAATTTTTCTTTTAACATTGGGGTGCCTAGATAATATTTAGATTTTTTTCGATTCACGTAAATTTAGAATTTCGCTGTTTTAGCTGACAGAGCATATTGAGTTTGTGTATATACTTCAAAACCGAGTAGAAAAGAACATTGTATATTTTTTCTGACAGATTATATTCAGATCAATGTTGCTTTTAACATTGAAGTGCCTAGTTAATATTTAGATTTATTTCGATAAACGTAAATTTAGAATTTCCGTATTTTACATTAAAGAGCATATTCTGTTGGTGTATATACTGCAAAACACAGTAGAAAAGGGAATAGTATATTTTGATTGACAGGTTATATTAAGAGTCATTTTCTTTTAACATTGGGGTTCTAGATAATATTTAGATTTTTTTCGATTAGCGTAAAATTACAATTTCAATATTGTACCTGAGAGAGCATATTGAGTTGGTTTATTTACTCCAAAACAGAGTAGAAAAGGGCATTGTATATTTTATCTGAGAGGTTATATTCACAGCAATTTTGCTTTTAACATTGTGGTGCCTAGATCATAGTTAGATTTTTTTCGATTCGCGTGAAATTAGAATTTCGGTATTTTACATGAGACAGCATATTTAGTTGGTATATATACCCCAAAACAGCGTAAAAAAAGGTATTGTATATTATTTATGACAAATTATATTCAGAGCAATGTTGCTTTTAACATTAAGGTTCCTAGACAATATTTAGATATTTTTCGATTCCCGTAAAATTAGAATTTCGGTATTTTACATGAGAGAGCATACTGAGTTGGTGTATATACTCCAAAAGAAAGTAGAATAAAGCATTGTATATTATTTCAAACAGATTATAATCAGAGCGATTTTGTTTTAACATTGGGGTACCTCAATAATATTTAGATTTCTTTCGATTTGCGTAAATTTCGAATTTCGGTATTTTACATGTGAGAACATATTGAGTTGGTGTATATACTCCAAAACCGAGTATAATAGGGCATTGTATATTTTTTCTGACAGATTATATTCAGAGCTATTTTATTTTAACATTGGGGTGCTAAGATGGTATTTAGATTTTTTTTGATTCGCGTATAATTAGAATTTGGGTATTTTACATGAGCGAGCATATTGAATCATTGTATATACTCCAAAACAGAGTAGAAAAGGGCATTGTATATTTTTTCTGAAAGATTATATTCAGAGCAGATTTGCTTTTAACATTGGTGTGCCTAGATAATATTTAGATTTTCTTCAGTTCGTGTGAACTTAGAATTTCGGTATTTTACATGAGAGAGCATATTTAGTTGGTGTATATACTCCAAATGAGAGTGGAAAAAAGCATTGTATACTTTCTCTGACAGATTTTGTTCCGAGAAATTTTGCTTTTTATATTGGGGTGCCTAGATAATACTTAGATTTTCTTCGATTCCCGTGTATTTAGTATTTCGGTATTTTATATGATAGAGCATATTGAATTGGTGTGTATACTCGAAAATAAACTAGAAAAGGGGATTGTATATTTTTTCTGACAGATTATATTCAGATCCATTTTCACATAACATTGGAATACCTAGATAATATTTAGATTTTTTGTAATTTGCGTAAAATTAGAATTTCGGTATTTTACATGATTGAGCATATTGAGTTTGTTTATATCCTCCAAAATAGAGTAGAAACCGGCATTGAATATTTTTTCTGACAGATTATATTCAGATCAATTTTGTTTTTAACATTGGGGTGCCTAGATAATATTTAGATTTTTTCAATTCGTGTAAAATTAGAATTTCTGTATTTTACATGTGAGAGCATACTGAGTTGGTGTATATACTCCAAAACAGAGCAGAGTAAGACATGGTATGTTTTCTCTAACAGACTATATTCAGAGCCCTTTTCCTTTAGCTTCGGGGCACCTAGATATTATTTAGATTTTTTTCGATTCACATAAAATTGGAATTTCTGTATTTTACATGAGAGAGCATATTGAGTTGGTGTGTATACTCCAAAACAGAGAAGAAAAAAGAATTGTATATTTTTTCTGACAGAATATATTCAGAGCAATTTTGCTTTTAACAGTGGAATGCATAGATAATATTTAGATTTTTTTCGAGTCACGTAAAATGAGAATTTCGGTATTTTACATGAGAGAGCATATTGAGTTGGTGTATATACTCCAAAACAGAGTAGAAATGGCATTGTATATTTTTTCTGACAAATTATATTCACAGCAATTTTGCTTTTAACATTGGGGTGCCTAGATAATATTTAGATTTTTTCGATTTAGGTAAAATTAGAATTTCAATATTTTATATGAGAGAGCTTAATGAGTTGGTGTATATACTCCAAAACAGGGTAGCATAAGGCACTGTATGTTATTTCTGACAGACTATATTCAGAGCCATTTTCTTTTAACTTTGGGGCGCCTACATATTATTTAGATTTTTTTAGATTCGGGTAAAATTAGAATTTCGATATTTGACATGAGAGAGCTTATTGAGTTGGTGTATATACTCCAAAAATTAGTAGCAAAGGGTAGTGTATATTTTTGCTCACAGATTAAATTCAGCGCAATTTTGCTTTTGCCATTCAGGTGCCTAAATTATATTTAGAATTTTTCAATTCATGTAAAATTTGAATTTCGTTATTCTACATGTGAGAGTTTACTTAGTTGGTGTATATACAAAATAGAATAAGGCATTGTATATTTCTTCTAACACACTACATTGAGAGCCATTTTCTTTAATTTTGGGGTGCCTAGATATTATTTAGATTTTTTTCGATTAGCGTAAACTTAGAATTTCGTTTTTTTACATGAGAAAGCCTATGAAGTTGGTGTGTATACTCCAAACAGAGTAGAAAAGAGCATTGTATATTTTTTCTGACAGATTATATTCAGAACAATTTTTCGTTTAACATTGGGGTGCCTAGATAATATTTAGAATTTTTTCAATTCGCACAAATATAGAATTTGTGTATTTTACATGAGAGAGCATATGGAGTTGGTGTATATACTCCAAAAACAGAGTAGAATAGGGCATTGTATATTTTTTATGGCAGATTATATTCACAGCAATTTTGTTTTAAGCATTGGGTTGCCTAGATAGTATTTAGATTTTTACATTTCGGGTAAAATTAGAATTTCTGTATTTTACGTGAGAGAGCATACTGAGTTGGTGTATATACTCCAAAACAGAGTAGAATAAGGCATTGTATATTTTTTATAACAGACTATATTCAGAGCCATTTTCTTTTACCTTTGGGGCGCCTAGATATTATTTAGATTTTCCTCGATTAGCGTAAGATTATAATTTCGTTATTTTACGTTGGAGAGCATATTGAGTTGGTTTATATACTCCAAAAAAGAGTAGAAAAGGGCATTGTATATTTTTTCTGACAAATTATATTCAGAGCAATTTTGCTTTTAACATTGGAGTGCCTAGATAATATTTAGATTTTTTTCAATTCGCGTAAAATTAGAATTTCGGTATTTTACATGAGAGAGCACACTGAATTGGTTTATAAACTCCAAAACAGAGTAGAATACGGCATTGTATATTTCTTCGGACAGATTATATTCAGAGAAATTTTGTTTTTAACATTGGGGGGCCTAGATAATATTTAGATTTTTTCGATTTGGGTAAAGTTAGAATTTCTGTATTTTACATGAGAGAGCCTATTGAGTTGAGTTGGTGTATATACTATAAAACAGAGAAAAGGGCATTGTATATTTTTTCTGACAGATTATATTCAGAGCAATTTTGTTTTTAATATTGGGGGGCCTAGATAATATTTAGATATTTTCGATTCGGTTAAAATTAGAATTTAGGTATTTTACGTGAGAGACCATATTGAGTTGGTGTATATACTCCAAAACAGAGTAAAAAAGGGCATGGTATATTTTTTCTGACAGATTATATTCAGAGCAATTTTGCATTTAACATTGGGGTGCCTAGATGATATTTAGATTTTTTTCAATTTGCCTAAATATAGAATTTATGTATTTTATATGAGAGAGCACATTGAGTCGGTGTATATACTCCAAAACAGAGTAGAATAGGGCATTGTATATTTTTTCTGACAGATTATACTCAGAGAAATTTTGTTTTTAACATTGGGGTGCCTAGATAATATTTATATTTTTTCGATTTGTGTAAAAATAGAATTTCTGTATTTTACATGAGAGAGGATACTGAGTTAGTGTTTATACTCCAAAACAAAATAGAATAAGGCATTGTATATTTTTTCTAACAGAGTATATTCAGAGCCATTTTGTTTTAAATTTCGGGCACCTAGATATTTACTTTTTTTTCGATTCGCTTAAAATTAGAATTTCGGTATTTTACATGAGAGAGCATACTGAGTTGGTGTATATACTCCAAAACAGAGGAGAATAAGGCATTGTATATTTTTTCTAACAGACGATATTCAGAGCCATTTCTTTTAACTTTGGGGCGCCTAGATATTATTTAGAATTGTTTCAGTTCGTGTAAAATTAGAATTTCGGTATTTTTCATGAGAGAGCATACTGAGTTTGTGTATATACTGCAAAACAGAGTAGAATAAGGCATTGTATATTTTTTTTAACAGACTATATTCAGAGCCATTTTCTTTTAACTTTGGAGAGACTAGATATTATTTAGATTTTTTTCAATTCACGTAAAATTACAATTTCAGTATTTTACATGAGAGAGCATACTGAGTTGGTGTATATACTCCAAAACAGAGTAGAAAAGGGCATTGTATATTATTTCTGACAGATTATATTCAGAGCAATTTTGTTTTTAACATTGGGGTGCCTAGATAATATTTAGATTTTTTTCGATTCACGTAAAATTAGAATTTTTGTATTTTACATGAGACAGCATGCTGAATTGGTGTATATACTCCAAAACAGAGTAGAATAAGGCATTGTATATTTTCTCTAACAGACTATATTCAGCGCCATGTTCTTTTAACTTTGGTATGGATAGATATTATTTAGATTTTTTTCAATTCACGTAAAATTACAATTTCGGTATTTTACATGAGAGAGCATACTGAGTTGGTGTATATACTCCAAAACAGAGTAGAAAAGGGCATTGTACATTTTTTCTGACAGATTATATTCAGAGCAATTTTGCTTTTAACATTGGGGTCCCTAGATAATATTTACATTTTTTTCGATTCACTTAAATATAGAAATTCTGTATTTTTCATGAGAGAGCATATGGAGTTAGTGTATATACTTAAAAACAGAGTAGAATAAGGCATTGTATATTTTTATTTGACAGATTCTATTCAGAGCAATCTTGTTTTTAACATTGGCGTGCCTAGATAATATTAGGATTTATTCGATTTGGGTAAAATTTGAATTTCATTTTTTTACATCGGAGAGCATACTGAGTTTGTGTATATACTCGAAAACAGAGTAGAATAGGTCTTCGTATATTTTTTCTGACAGATAATATTCAGAGAAATTTTTGTTTAACATTTCGGTGCCTACATATTTAGATTTTTTCGATTCGGGTAAAATTAGTATTTCGGGATTTTACATGAGAAAGCATATTGATTTGGTGTATATACTCCAAAACAGATTAGAAAAGGGCATTTTATATTTTTTCTGACAGATTACATTCAGAGCAATTTTGCTTTTAACGTGGGAGTGCCTAGATATTATTTAGATTTTTTTCGATTTGCTTAAATATAGAATTTCTTTATTTTACATGAGGGGGCATATGGAGATGGTGTATGTACTTTAAAACAGGGTAGAATAGGGCATTGTATATTTCTTCTGATTTTTTTAAGGGACTATATTCAGAGCCATTTTCTTTTAAATTTGGTGCACCTTGATATTATTTAGATTTTATTCGATTAGCGTAAAATTTGAATTTCGGTTTTTTACATGAGAGAGCATATTGAGTTGGTGTATATACTACAAAACAGAGGAGAAAAGAGCATTGTATATATTTTCTGACAGATTATATTCAGAGGAATTTTGCGTTTAACATTGGGGTGCCTAGATAATATTTCGAATTTTTTGATTCGCTTAAATATAGAATTTCTATATTTTACATGAGAGAGCATATGGAGTTGGTGTATATACTCCAAAACAGAGTAGAATAGGGTTTCGTATATTTTTTCTGACAGATTATATTCAGAGCAATTTTGTTTTTCACATTGGGGTGCCTAGATAATTAGATTTTTTTCAATTCACGTAAAATTAGAATTTTGGTATTTTACATGAGAGAGCATACTGAGTTGGTGTATATACTCCAAAACAGAGTAGAATAAGGCATTGTATATTTTTTCTGACAGATTATATTCAGAGCAATTTTGCTGTTAACATTCGGGTGCCTAGATATTATTTAGATTTATTCCAATTCGCTTAGAATTAGAATTTCGGTATTTTAAATGAGAGACCATACTGAGTTGGTGTATATACTCCAATAAAGAGTAGAATAAGGCATTGTATATTTTTTCTAACAGACTATATTTAGAGCCATTTTGTTTTAACTTTGGGGCACCTAGATATTATTTAGATATTTTTCGATTCACGTACAATTAGAATTTCGGTATTTAACATGAGAGAGTATACTGAGTTGGTGTATATACTCCAAAACAGAGTAGAATAAGGCATTGTATATGTTTTCTAACAGACTATATTCAGAGACATTTTCTTTCAACTTTGGGGCGCGTTGATATTATTTAGATTTTTTCGATTCACATAAAATTAGAATTTCGTTATTTTACATGAGAGAGCATACTGAGTTGGTGTATATACTCCAAAACAAAGTAGAATAAGGCATTGTATATTTTTTCTAACAGACTATATTAAGAGCCATTTTTGTTGATCGTTGGGGCGCCTAGATATTATTTAGATTTTTTTCGATTCGCGTAAAATTAGAATTTTTGTATTTTACATGAGAGAGCATATAGAGTTGCTGTATATACTCCAAAACAGAGTAGAATGGGGCATTGTATATTTTTTCTGACTGATTATATTCAGAGCAATTTTGTTTTTAACATTGGGTTGAATAATTAATATTTAGACTTCTTTCGATTCGGGTAAAATTATAATTTCAGTATTTTACATGAGATAGCATACTGAGTTGGTGTATATACTCCAAAACAAAGTAGAATAAGGCATTCTATATTTTTTCTAAAAGACTATATTAAGAGCCATTTTATTTTAACTTCGAGGCGCCTAGGTGTTATTGAGATTTTTTTCGATTCACGTAAAATTAGAATTTCTGTATTTTACATGAGAGAGCATATGGAGTTGGTGTATATACTCCAAAACAGATTAGAAAAGGACACTGTGTATTTTTTCTGACAGATTATATTCAGATAAATTTTTATTTTATCATTGGGATGCCTAGATAATATTTAGATTTTTTTCGATTCACGTAAAATTTGAATTTCGGTATTTTAAGTGAGAGAGCATACTGAGTTGGTGTATATACTTTAAAACAAAGTAGAATAGGTCATTGTATATTTTTTATGACAGATTATATTCAGAGCAATTTGTTCTTTACCATTAGTGTGCCTACATAATATTTACATTTTTTCGATTCGGATAAAATTAGAATTTCTGTATTTTACATGAGAGAGCAAATTGAGTTGTTGTATATACTACAGAACAGAGTAGAAAAGGGCATTGTATATTTTTTCTGAAAAATTATATTCAGAGCAATTTTGCGTTTAACATTATGGTGCCTAGATAATATTCAAATTTGTTTCTATTCACTTAAATATAGAATTTCTCTACTTTACTTGAGAGAGCATACTGAATTGGTGTATATACTCCAAAACAGAGTAGAATAGGGCATTGTATATTCTTTCTGACAGATTATATTCAGAGGTATTTTTCTTTTAACATTCGGGTGCCTAGATAATATTTAAATTTTTTTCGATTCGCTTAAATATAGAATTTCTCTATTTTACATGAGAGAGCATACTGAGTATGTTTATATACTCTAAAACAGAGTAGAATAAGACATTGTATATTTTTTTTAAAAGACTATATTCCGAGACATTAACTTTTAACTTCGGGGCGTCTAGATATCATTTAGATTTTTTCGATTTGCATGAAATTAGAATTTCGGTATTTTACATGAGAGAACATATGGAGTTGGTGTATATACCCTAAAACGAAGTAGAAAAGGGCATTGTATATTTTTTCTGACAGATTTTATGCAGAGCAATTTTGTTTTTAACATTGGCGTCCCTAAAAAATATTTAGATTTTATTGATTCGGGTAAAATTAGAGTTTCTGTATTTTACATGAAAGAGCATATTGAGTTGGTTTATATAATACAAAACAGAGTAGAAAATGGCATTGTGTATTTTCTCTGACAGACTATATTCAGAGCAATTTTTCTTTTAACATTGGGGTGCCTACATAATATTTAGATATTTTTCAATTCGCTTAAATATAGAATTTCTGTATTTTACATGAGAGAGCATATGCAGTTGGTGTATATACCCCAAAATAGAGTAGAATAGGGTATTGTATATTTTCTCTGACAGATTATATTCAGAGCAATTTTGTTTTTAACATTGGGTTGCCTATATAATATTTAGATTTTTTTTGATTCACGTAAAATTAGAATTTCTGTATTTTACATGAAAGAGCATATTGAGTTGGTGTATATAATACAAAACAAAGTAGAATAGGGCATTTTATATTATTTCAGACAGATTATATTCAGAGCAATTTTGTTCTTAACATTGGGTTGACTAAATAATATTTAGATTTTTCGATTAGGGTAGAATTAGAATTTCTGTATTTTACATGACAGAGCATATTTTGTTGGTTTATATACTACAAAACAGAGTAGAAAAGGGCATTGTACCTTTTTTCTGACAGGTTTTTTTCAGAGCAATTTTGTGTTTAACATTGCGGTGCCTAGATAATATTTAGAAATTTATCGATTCACTTAAAATGAGAATTTCGGTATTTTACATGTGAGAGCATCCTGAGTTGTTGTATATACTCCAAAACAGAGTAGAATAGCGCATTGTATATTTTTTCTGACAGACTGTATTCAGAGCAATTTATTTTTTAACATTGGGGTGCCTAGATAATATTTAGATTGTTTCGATTTGGGTAGAATTGGAATTTCTGCATTTTACATGAGAGAGCATATTGAGTTGGTGTATATACTACAAAACAGAGAAGTAAAGGGCATTGTATATTTTCTCTGACATATTATATTAAGAGCAATTTTGTTTTTAACATTGGGGTGCATAGATAATATCTAGAATTTATGCGATTCGCTTAAATATATAATTTCTGTATTTTATATGAGAGAGCATAAAGAATTGGGGTATATACTTTAAAACAGAGTAGAATAGGGCATTGTATATATTTTCTGACAGATTATGTTTAGAGCAATTTTGTTTTTAACATTGGGGTGCCTAGATAATATTTAGATTTCTTTTGATTCACGTAAATTAAGAATTTATGTGATTTACATGAGAGAGCATACTGAGTTTGTGTATATACTCCAAAACAGAGTAGAATAAAGCATTGTATATTTTTTCTGACGGATGATATTCAGAGCAATTTTTTTTTTTAACACTGGGGTGCCTAGATAATATTTAGATTTTTTCCATTTGGGTAGAAATAGAATTTTTGTATTTTACATGAGAGAGCATATTGAGTTGGTGCATATACTACAAAACAGAGAAGTAAAGGGCATTGTATATTTTATATGACAGATTATATTAAGAGCAATTTTGCTTTTCACATTGGGGTGCCTAGATAATATCTAGAATTTTTTCAATTCAGTTAAATATTGAATTTCTGTATTTTACTTGAGAGACCATTTGGAGTTGGTTTATATACTCCAAAACAGAGAAGAATAAAGCATTGTGTATTTTTTCTTACAGATTATATTTAGAACCATTTTCTTTTTACTTTGGGGCGCCTAGATATTATTTAGATTTCTTTCTATTCACGTAAAATTGGAATTTCTGTATTTTACATGAGAGAGCATATGGAGTTTCTGTATATATTCCAAAACAGAGTAGAATAGGGCATTGTATATTTTTTCTGACAGATTATATTCAGAGCAATTATGTTTTTAACATTGGGGTGCCTAGATAATATTTAGATTTTTTCGATTCGGGTATAATTAGAATTTGATATTTTACATGAGAGAGCAGAGTGAGTTGGTGTATATACTCCAAAACAGAGTAGAATAGGGAAATGAATATTTTTTCTGACAGATTATATTCAGAGCAATTTTGTTTGTAACATTGCGTTGCCTACATAATATTTTGATTTTTTCGATTCGGATAAAATTTGAATTTATGTATTTTACATATCAGAGCATATTGAGTTGGTGTATATGCTACAAAACACAGTAGAAAATGGCATTGTGTATTTTTTCTGACAGATTATATTCAGAGCAATTTTGCTTTTAACATTGGGGTGCCTAGGTAATATTTAGATATTTTTCGATTCACTTAAATATAGAATTTTTGTATTTTAGATGAGAGAGCATATGGAGTCGTTGTATATACTCCAAAAACGAGTAGAATAGGGCATTTTATATTTTTTCTGACAGATTATATTCAGAGCAATTTTGTTTTTAACATTGGGTTGACTAAATAACATTTAGATTTTTTCGATTCGCGTAAAATTAGAATTTCTGTATTTTACAAAAGAGAGAATACTGAGTTGCTGTATATACTCCAGAACAGAGTAGAATAAAACAGTGTATATTTTCTCAAACAGACTATATTAAGAGCCATTTTCTTGTAAGTTTGTGGCACCTAGATATTATTTAGATTTTTTTCGATTCGTGTAAAATTAGTATTTCTGTATTTTTCATGAGAGAGCATATGGACCTGGTGTATATACTCCAAAACAGAGTAGAATCGGACATTGTATATTTTTTCTGACAGATTATATTCAGAGCAATTTTCCTTTTAACATTGGGGTGCCTAGATAATATTTACAATTTTTTTGATTAACGTAAAATTAGAATTTTTGTGTTTTATATGAGAGAGCACACTGAGTTGGTGTACATACTCCAAAACAGAGTAGAATAGGGCATTGTTTATTTTTTCTGACACATTATCTTCATAGGAATTTTGATTTTAACATTCGGATGCCAAGATGATATATAGATTTTTATCGATTTGCTTAAATATGGAATTTCTGTATTTTACATGATAGAGCATATGGAGTTGGTATATATAATCCAACACAGAGTAGAATAGGGCATTGTATTTTTTTTCTGACAGATTATATTCACAGCAATTTTGTTTTTAACGTTGGCATGCCGAGATAATATTTAAATTGTTTTCGATTCCCTTAAATATAGAATTTCTGTATATTACATGATAGAGCATATGGAGTTAATGTATATACTTTAAAAAAGAGTAGAATAGTGCATTATATATTTTTTCTGACTGATTATATTCAGAGCAATTTTGTTTTTAACATTGCTTTGCCTAAATAATATTTAGATTTTTTCGATTCAGGTAAAATTAGAATTACTGCATTTTACATAAGAGAGCATACTGAGTTGGTGTATATACTCCAAAACAGAGTAGAATAAGGCATTTTATATTTTTTCTAACAGACTATATTAAGAGCCATTTTCTTTTAACGTCGAGGCGCCTAGATATTATTTAGATTCTTTCGATTCTTGTAAAATTTGAATTTCTGTATTTTACATGAGAGAGCCTATGGAATTGCTGTATATACTCCAAAACAGAGTAGAAAAGGACACTGTATATTTTTTCTGACAGATTATATTCAGATCAATTTTGCTTTTAACATTGGGGTGCCTAGATAATATTTAGATTTTCTTCGATTCACGTAAAATTTGAATCACGGTATTTTACATGAGAGAGCATACTGAGTTGGTGTACATACTCAAAAAAAGAGTAGAATAGGGCATTGTATATTTTTTCTGAGAAATTATATTCAGAGCAATTTTGATTTTAACCTTGGGGTGCCTAGATAATATTTAGATTTTTTCGATTCGGGTAAAATTAGACTTTCTGTATTTTACATGAGAGAGCATAAGGAGTTGGTGTATATACTACAAAACAGAGTAGAAACGGGCATTGTATATATTTTCTGACATATTATATTCAGAGCAATTTTGCTTTTAACATTGGGGTGCCTAGATAATATTTAGATTTTTTTCGATTCCCTTATATATAGAATTTCAGTATTTTACATGAGAGAGCATATGGAGTTGGTGTATATACTCCAAAACAGAGTTGAATAGGGCATTGTATATTCATTCGGACAGATTATATTCATAGCAATTTTGTTTTTAGCATTGGGGGGCGTAGACAGTATTTATATTTATTCGATTCTGATAGAATTAGAATTTCTGTATTTTACATGAGAGAGCATATGGAGTTGCTGTATATACTCCAAAACAAAGTCGAATAAGGCATTGTGTATTTTTTCTAACATGCTATATTCAGAGCCATTTTTGTTGAACGTTGGGGCGCCTAGATATTATTTAGATTTTTTTCGATTTGCATAAAATTAGAATTTCTGTATTTTACATGGGAGAGCATATACAGTTGGTGTATATACTCCAAAACAGAGTAGAATAGGGCATTGTATATTTTTTCTGACAGATTATATTCAGAACAATTTTGTTTTTATTATTGAAGTGCCTAGATAATATTTAGATTTTTTTCGATTCATGTAAAATTAGATTATCGTTATTTAACATGAGAGGGCATACTCAGTTGGTGTATATACTCCAAAACATAGTAGATTAGGGCATTATATATTTTTTCTGATAGATTATATTCAGAGCAATTTTGTTTTAACATTGGGGTGCCTACATAATATTTTGATTTTTTTGATTCGGGTAAAATTAGAATTTTGTTAATTTATATGAGAGAGCATACTGAGTAGGTGTATATACTTTAAAACAGAGTAGAATATGGCATTGTATATTTTTTCTGACAGATTATATTCACAGCAAATTTTTCTTTAACATTGGCGTGCCTACATAATATTTAGATTTTTCAATTCGGATAAAATTAGAATTTCTGTAGAGACCATATTGAGTTGGTGTATATACTACAAAACATAGTAGAAAAGGGCATTGTATATTTTTTCTGACAAATTATATTCAAAGCAATTTTGTTTTTAAAATTGGAGTGCCAAGACTATATTTATATTTTTTCGATTCTGGTAGAATTTGAATTTCTGTATTTTACATGAGAGAGCATATTGAGTTGGTGTATATACTCCAAAACAGAGTAGAACAGGGCATTGTATATTTTTTCTCACAGATTATATTCAGAGCAATTTTGTTTTTAACATTGGGGTACCTAGATAATATTTAGATATTTTTCGAATTGCTTAAATATAGAATTTCTGTATTTTACATGATAGAGCATATGGAGTTGGTGTATATACCCCATAACAGAGTAGAATAGTGCATTGTATATTTTTTTCTCACAAATTATATTCAGAGATATTTTGTTTTTAACATTGGGTTGCCTAAATAATATTTAGATTTTTTCGATTCGGGTAAAATTAGAATTTTTGTATTTTACATGTCAGACCATACTGTGTTGGTGTATATACAACAAAACAGAGTACAAAAGGGCATTGTATATTTTTTCTGACAGATTATATTCAGAGCGATATTGCTTTTAACATTGGGGTGCCAGGATAATATTTAGATTTTTTTCGATTCCCTTAAATATAGAATTTCTGTATTTTACATGAGGAGCATATGGAGTTCATTTATATACTCCAAAACAGAGTAGAATAGGGCATTGTATATTTTTTCTGAAAGATTATATTCAGAGAAATTTTGTTTTTAACATTGGGGTGCCGAGACAATATTTATATTTTTTTGATTCGGGTAGAATTAGAATTTTTGTATTTTACATGAGAGAGCAACCTGAGTTGGTGTATATACTCCAAAACAGATTAGAATAAGGCATTGTATATTTTTTCTAACAGACTATTTTTAGAGCCATTTTCTTTTAACTTTGAGGTACCTAGATATTATTTAGATTTTTTTCAATTCACATAAAATTAGAATTTCGGTATTTATATGAGAGAGCATATGGAGTTGGTGTATATACTCCAAAACAGAATAGAATCGGGCATTGTATATTTTTTTCTGACAGATTATATTCAGAGCAATTTTACTTTTAACATTGGGGTGCCTAGGTAATATTTAGATTTTTTTCGATCGCATAAATATTGAATTTCTGTATTTTACATGAGAGAGCATATTGAGTTGGTGTATATACTCCAAAATAGAGTAGAATAGGGGATTGTATATTTTTTCTGATAGATTATATTCAGAGAGATTTTGTTTTTAAAATTGCGGTGCCTAGATAATATTTAGATTTGTTTCGATTCAATGAAATATAAAATTTCAGTATTTTACTTGAGAGAGCATATGGAGTTGGTGTACATACTCAAAAACATAGTAGAAAAGTACATTGGATATTTTTTCTGACCCATTATATTCAGTGCAATTATGCTTTTAACATTGGGGTGCCTAGATAATATTTAGATTTTCTTCAATTCGCTTAAATATAAAATTTCTGTATTTTTTATGAGAGAGCCTATGGAGTTGGTGTATATACTCCAAAACAGGGTATAATACGGCATTGTATATGTTTTCTGACAGATTACATTCAGAGCAATTTTGCTTTTAACATTGGGGCGTCTAGATATTATTTAGATTAATTTCGACTCACGTAAAATTTGAATTTCGCTATTTTACATGAGAGAGCATATTGAGTTGGTGTATATACTTTAAAACAGTGTAGAAAAGGGCATTCTATAATTTTTATGAAAGATTATATGCAGAGCAATTTTGTTTTTAACATTTGGGTGCCTAGATAATATTTAGGTTTTTTCGATTTTGGTAATATTATAATTTCGATATTTTACATGAGAGAGCATAAGGAGTTGGTGTATATAGTGTAAAACAGAGAAGAATAAGGCATTGTATATTTTCTCTAACAGGCTATATTCAGAGCCATTTTCTTTTAACTTTGGGGCGTCTAGATATTATTTAGATTTTTTTGAATCATGTAAATTTCGAATTTCTGTATTTTACGTGAGAGAGCATATTGAGGTGGTGTATATGCAACAAAAGAGAGTAGAAAAGTGCATTATATATTTTTTCTGTGAGATTATATTCAGAGAAATACTGCTTTTAACATTGGGTTGCCTAGAATATATTTAGATTATTTCGATTCGTGTAAAATTAGAATTTTGTTATTTTACATGAGAGGGCATATTGAGTTGGTGTATATACTCGAAAACAGAGTAGAAAAGGGCATTGTATATTTTATCTGACAGATTATATTCAGAGCAATTTTGCTTTTAACATTGGGGTGCCTAGATAATATTTAGATTTTATTTGATTCACTTAAATATAGAATTTCTGTATTTAGATGAGAGAGCATATGGTGTTGGTGTATATACTCCGATACAGAGTAGAATAGGACATTGTATATTTATTCTGACAGATTATATTCAGAGCAATTTTGTTTTTAACATTGGGGTGCCTAGATTATACTTATATTTTCTTTGAATCGCTTAAATATAGAATTTTTCTATTTTACATGAGAGAGCATATGGAGTTGGTGTATATTCTCTAAAACAGAGTAGAATATGGCATTGTATATTTTTTCTAACAGACTATATTCAGAGCCATTCTCTTTTAACTTTGGGGCGCCTAGATATTATTTAGATTTTTTTCGATTCGTGTAAAATTAGAATTTTGGTATTTTAAATGAGGGAGCATATGGAGTTGGTGTATATACTTTAAAACAAAGTAGAATATGGCATTGTATATATTTTCTGACAGATTATTTTCAGAGCAATTTTTTTAATAACATTTGGGTGCCTAGATAATATTTAGATTTTTTCGATTCGGGTAAAAGTAGAATTTCTGTATTTTATAAGAGAGAGCATATTGAGTTGGTGTACATACTACAAAACAGAGTAGAAAAGGGCATTGTATATCTTTTCTGACAGATTATATTCAGAGCAGTTTTGATTTTTACATTTGGGTGCCTAGATAATATTTAGATTTATTTCGATTCGCTTAAATATGTAATTTCTATATTGTACATGAGAGAGCATACTGAGTTGGTTTATATACTCCAAAACAAATTAGAATAAGGCATTGTATATTTTTTCTAATAGACTATATTCAGAGCCATTTTCTTCAAACTTTGGCGCGCCTAGTTATTATTCAGATTTTTTTTATTCGCATAAAATTAGAATTTCGGTATTTTATATGAGAGAGCATATTGATTTGGTGTATATTCTACAAAACAAAGTAGAAAAGGGCATTGTATATTTTGTCTGACAGATTATATTCAGAGCAATTTTGCTTTTAACATTGGGGTACCTAGATAATATTTAGATTATTTTCGATTCGCTTAAATATAGAATTTCTGTATTTTGCATGAGAGAGCACATGGAGTTGGTGTATATACTTTAAAAAAAAGTAGATTAGGGCATTGTATATTTTTTCTGACAGATTATATTCAGAGCAATTTTGTTTTTAACATTGGGGTGCCTAGATAATATTCAGATTTTTTCGATTCTGGAAAAATTAGAATTTCTGTATTTTACATGAGAGAGCATACTGAGTTGGTGTGTATACTCCAAAACAGAGTATAATAAGGCATTGTATATTTTTTCTAACAGACTATATTCAGAGCCATTTTCTTTTAACTTTGGGGCACATAGATATTCTTTAGATATTTTTTGATTCGCGTAAAATTAGAATTTCGGTATTTTACATGAGACAACATATTGAGTTGGTGTATATACTCCAAAACAGACTAGATTAGGTCATTGTATATTTTTTCTGAAAGATTATATTCAGAGAAATTTTGCTTTTAACATTCGGGTGCCTAGATAATATTTAGATTTTTTTCGATTCACATAAAATTAGAATTTCGGTATTTAACATAAGAGAGCATACTGAGTTGGTGTATATACTCCAAAAATGTGTAGAATAAGGCATTGTATAATTTTTCTAACAGAGTATATTCAGAGCCATTTTATTTTAACTTTGGGCATGCTGGATATAATTTAGATTTGTTTCGATTCGCGTAAATTTAGAATTACGTTATTTTACATAAGAGAGCATATTAACTTGGTGCACATACTCCAAAACAGAGTAGAATAGGGCATTGTATATTTTTTATGACAGATTATATTCAGAGCAATTTTGCTTTTAACATTGGGGTGCCTAGATAATATTTAGATTTCTTTCGATTAGCTTAAATATAGAATTTCTTTATTTTACATGAGAGAGCATATGGAGTTGGTGTATATACTCCAAAACAGAGTAGAATAGGGCATTCTATATTTTTTCAGACAGATTATATTCAACGGAATTTTGTTTTTCACATTGGGGTGCCTAGATTATATTTAGATTTCTTCGCTTCGGGTAAAATTAGAATTTCTGAATTTTACATGAGAGAGCATATTGAGTTGATGTATATACTACAAAACAGAGAAGAAAATGGCATTGTATATTTTTTTTTGACAGACTATATTCAGAGCAATTTTGCTTTTAACATTGGGGTGCCTAGATAATATTTAGATTTTTTCGATTCGGGTTAAATTAGAATTTCTGTATTTTACATGACAGAGAATACTGATTTGGTGTATATACTCCAAAACATAGTAGAATACGGCATTGTATATTTGTTCTAACAGACTATATTCACAGCCATTTTCTGTTAACTTTGGGTCACCAGGTTATTATGTAGATTTTTTTTCGATTAGCGTAAAATTAGAATTTCGGTATTTTACATGAGAGAGCATACTGAGTTGGTGTATATACTCCAATACAGAGTAGAAAAGGGCATTGTATAATTTTATGACGGATGATATTCAGAGCAATTTTGCTTTTAACATCGGGGTGCCCAGATAATATTTAGATTTTTTTCGATTCACGTAAAATTAGGATTTCGGTATTTTACATGAGAGAGTGTACTGAGTTGGTGTATATATTGAAAAACAGAGGACAATATGGCATTGTATATTTTTTTTGACATATAATATACAGAGCAATTTTGTTTTTAACATTTGGGTGCCTAGATAATTTTTAGATTTTTTCGATTCGGGTAAAATTAGAATTTCTGTATTTTACATGAGAGAGCATATTGAGTTGGTGTATATACTACAAAACAAAGTAGAAAAGGGCATTGTATATTTTTTCTGACCGAATATATTCATAGCACTATTGTTTTTAACGTTTTGGTGAGTAGATAATATTTAGATTTTGGTCGATTCGCATAAATATAGAATTTCTGTATTTTACAAAACAGACCATATGGAGTTGGTGTATATACTCGAAAACAGAGTAGAAGAGGGCATTGTATATTTTTTCTGACAGAGTATATTCAGAGCTATTTTGTGTTTAACTTTGGGGTGCCTAGATAATATTTAGATTTTTTTCGATTCCCTTAAATATAGAATTTCTGTATTTTATATGAGAGAGCAGGTAGAGTTGGTGTATATACTCAAAAACAGAGTAGAATAGGGGATTGTATATTTTTTCTGACAGATTATATTCAGAGCAATTTTGTTTTTAACATTGGGTTCCTAGATAATATTTAGATTTATTCGATTTGGGTAAAATTTGAATATCTTTATTTTACAGGAGAGAGCATACTGAGTTTCTGTATATACTCCAAAACATAGTAGAATAAGGCATTGTATATTTGTTCTAACAGACTATATTCAGAGCTTTTTTCTTTTAACTTTGGCACGCCTAGTTATTATTCAGATTTACTTGATTCGTATAAAATTAGAATTTCGGTATTTTACATGAGAGAGCATATTGAGTTGGTGTATATTCTACAAAACAAAGTAGAAAAGGGCAGTGTATATTTTCTCTGACAGATTATATTCAGAGCAATTTTGCTTTTAACATTGGGGTGCCTAGATAATATTTAGATTATTTTCGATTCGCTTAAATATAGAATTTCTGTGTTTTACATGAGAGAGCATATGGAGTTGGTGTATATACGACAAAATAGAGTAGAATAAAGCATGCTATATTTTTTATAACTGACTATATTCAGAGACATTTTCGTTTAACTTTGTGGTGCCTAGATATTATTTAGATTTATTTCGATTTGCGTAAAATTAGAATTTCGGTATTTTACATAAGAGAGCATACTGAGTTGGTGTATATACTCCAAAAAAGTGTAGAATAAGGCATTGTATAATTTTTCTAACAGAGTATATTCAGAGTCATTTTCTTATAACTTTGGGCCCCCTGGATATAATTTAGACTTTTTTCGATTTGCGTAAAATTAGAATTTCGGTATTTTACATGAGAGAGCATATTGAGTTTGTGTATATACTCCAAAACAGAGTAGAAAAGGGCATTGTTTATTTTTTCAAACAGATTATATTCTAGGCAATTTTGCTTTTAACATAGGGATGCCTAGATAATATTTAGACTTTTTTCAATTCACTTAAATATAGAATTTATGAATTTTCTATTAGAGACCATATGGAGTTCGTGTATGTACTCCAAAACAGAGTAGAATAGGGCATTGTATATTTTTTCTGAAAGTTTATATTAAGAGCAATTTTGTTATTAACATTGTGGTGCCTAGATAATATTTATATTTCTATCGATTCACGTAAAATTAGAATTTTGGTATTTTACATGAGATTGCATACTGAGTTGGTCTATATACTCCAATACAAGGAAGAATATGGCATTGTATATTTTGTTTGACAGATTATATTATGAGCTATTTTGTTTTTAACATTGGGGTTCCTAGATAATATTTAGTTATTTTTAATTCGGGTAAAATTAGAATTTCTGTATTTCACAGGAGAGAGCATACTGAGTTGGTGTATATACTTCAAAACAGAGTATAATAAGGCATTGTATATTTTTTCTAACAGACTATATTCACAGCCAATTTCTTTTAACTTTTGGGCGCCTAGATATTATTTAAATTTATTTGAATTCGTGTAAAATTAGAATTTCGGTATTTTACCTGAGAGAGCATATTGAGTTTGTGTATATATCCAAAAACAAAGTAGAAAAAAGCATTGTATATTTTTTCTGACAGATAATATTCAGAGCAATTTTGCTTTTAGCATTGGGGTGCCTAGATAATATTTAGATTTTTTTCGATTCGCTTAAATATAGAATTTTTGTATTTTACCTGAGAGAGCATATAGAGTAGGTGTAGATACTAAAAAATAGAGCAGAATACGTCATTGTATATTTTTTATGACAGATTATATTCAGAGCAATTTTGGTTTTATCATTGGGTTGCCTAGATAATATTTAAATTTTTTTCGATTCATGTAAATTCAGAATTTCCGTATTTTACATGAGAGAGCATACTGAGTTGGTGTATATATTCCAAAACAGAGTAAAATAAGGCATTGTATATTTTTCAAACAGACTATATTCAGAGCGATTTTCTTTTATCTTTGAGGCGTCTAGAATTTGTTTAGATTTTTTTCGATTCGTGTAAATTTGAATTTCTGTATTTTACATTGAGTGAGCATATTGAGTTGGTGTATATACTACAAAACAGAGTAGAAAAGGGCATTGTATATTTTTTCTGACAGATTTTATTCAGAGCAATTTTGTTTTTAACATTGGGGTGCCTAAATAATATTTAGATTTTCTTCGATTCACGGAAAATTAGAATTTCTGTATTTTACATTACAGAGCATATTGAGTTCGTGTTTACAATACAAAACAGAATAGAAGAGGGCATTGTATATTTTTTCTGACAGATTATATTCAGAGTAATTTTGCTTTTAACATTGCAGTGCCTAGATAATATTTGGATTTGTTCGGTTCGGGTAAATTTAGATTTCTGTATTTTACATGAGAGAGCAAACTGAGTTGGTGTATATATTCCAAAACAGATTAGAATAGGGCATTGTATATTTTCTCTAACAGACTATATTGAGAGCAATTTTCTTTTACCTTTGGGGTGCCTAGATATTATTTAGATTTGTTTGGATTCGCCTAAAATTAGAATTTAGATATTTTACATGAGAGAGCATATTGAGTTGGTGTATATACTCCAAAACAGAGTAGAATAAGGCATTGTATATTTTCTCTGACAGATTATATTCAGAGCAATTTTGTTTTTAACATTGGGGTGCCTAGATAATATTAAGATTTTTGCGATTCGGGTAGAATTAGAATTTCTATATTTTACATGAGAGAGCATATGGAGTTGGTGTACATACTTTAAAACAGAGTAGAATAATGCGTTGTATATTTTTTCTGACAGATTACATTCAGAGCAATTTTTTTTTTAACATTGGGGTGCCTAGATAATATTTAGATTTTTTTTGATTCACGTAAAATTAGAATTTCAGTATTTTACATGAGAGAGTATACTCTGTTGGTGTATATACCCCAAAACAGAGAAGAATAAGGCATTCTATATTTGTTCTTACAGACTATATTTAGAAACATTTTCTTTTAACTTTGGGGCGCCTAGATATTATTTAGATTTATTTCGATAAGCGTAAAATTAGAATTTCAGTATTTTATAAGAGAGAGCATATTGAGTTAATGTATACACTCCAAAACAAAGTAGAAAAGGGCATTGTATATTTTTTCTGACAGATTATATTCAGAGCAATTTTTCTTTTAACATTGGGGTGCCTAGATAATATTTAGATTTTTTCCGATTTGCTTAAATATAGAATTTATGTATTTTACATGAGAGAGCATATGGAGTTGGTGTATATACTCCAAAACAGAGTAGAATAGGGCATTGTATGTTTTTTCTGACAGATTATATTCAGAGCGATTTTGTTTTTAACTTTGGGGTGCCTAGATAATATTTAGATTTTTTTCGACTCGCATAAATTTAGAATTTTTGTATTTTACATGAGAGAGAATATGGAGTTGGTATATATACTCCAAAGCAGAGTAGAATAGGGCATTGTATATTTTTTCTGACATATTATATTCAGAGCAATTTTTTTTAACACTGAGGTTTCTAGATATTATTTAGATTTTTTTGATTCACGTAAAATTAAAATTTCCGTATTTTACGTCACAGTGCACCTCTGATGTTGTATATACTCCGAAACAAAGTAGAATAAGGCATTGTATATTTTTTGTAACAGACTATATTCACAGCCATTTTCTTTTAACTTTGGGGCACCTAGATTTTTTTAGATGTTTTTCGAATCGTGTAAAATTATAATTTTTGTATTTTACATGAGAGAGCATATTGAGTTGGTGTATATACTACAAAACCGAGTAGAAATGGGCATTGTATATTTTTTCTGACAGATTATATTCAGAGAAATTTCGCTTTGAAAATTGGGGTGCCTAGAAAATATTCAGATGTTTTTTGATTCACGTAAAATAAGAATAGCTGTATTTTACATAAGAGAGCATACTGAGTTGGTGTATATACTCCAAAACATAGTAGAATTAGGCATTGTATATTTTTTCTAACAGACTATATTCAGAGCCAATTTCATTTAAATTTGGGGCACCTAGATATTATTTAGATATTTTTCGATTCGTGTAAAATTAGAATTTCTGTATTTTACATGAGACAGCATATGGAGTTGGTGTATATACTTCAAAACAGAATAGAAAAGGGCATTTTATATTTTTTCTGACAGATTATATTCAGAGCAAGTTTGCTTTTAACATTGGGGTGCCTAGATAACATTTAGATTTTTTTCGATTCGCATAAATATTGAATTTCTGTATTTTCCATGAGAGAGCATATGGAGATGGTGTATATACTCCAAAATAGAGTACAATAGGGCATTGTATATTTTATCTGACAGATTATATTAAGAGCAATTTTGCTTTTCACATTGGGGTGCCTAGATAATATCTAGAATTTTTTCGATTCGCTTAAATATAGAATTTCTCTATTTTACTTGAGAGAGCATATGGAGTAGCTGTATATACTTCAAAACAGAGAAGAATAAGGCATTGTATTTTTTTTCTTACAGACTATATTTAGAACCATTTTCTTTCAACTTTGGGGCGCCTAGATAATATTTAGATTTTTTTTGATTCACTTAAATATAAAATTTTTGTATTTTACATGAGAGAGCATATGGAGTTGTTGTATATACTCGAAAACAGAGTAAAATAGGACATTGTATCTTTTTTCTGACAGATTATATTCAGAGCACTTTTGTTTTTAACATTGAGGTGCCTAGATAATATTTAGATGTTTTCGATTCGGGTAAAATTAGAATTTCTATATTTTACATGAGAGAACATCCTGAGTTGCTGTATATACTCCAAAATAGAGTAGAATAAGGCATTGTATTTTTTCTAACAGACTATATTCAGAGCCATTTTCTTTTTAACATTGGGGTGTTTAGATAATATTTAGAAATTTTCGACTTGGGTAAAATTTGAATTTCTGTGTTTTACATGAGAGTGCATACTGAGTTAGTTTATATACTCCAAAACAGAATAGAATAAGGCATTGTATATTTTTTGTAACAGACTATATTCAGAGCCATTTTCTTTTAACGTTGGGGCGCCTAGATATAATTTAGATTTTTATAGATTCGCGTAAAATTAGAATTTTGGTATTTTACATATGAGAGCATACTGGGTTGTGTATATACTCCAGAACAGAGTAGAATAAGGCATCGTATATTTTTTCTAACAGACTATATTCAGAGTCATTTTCTTTTATTTTTTGGCCGCCTAGATATCATTTAGATTTTTTTCAATTCACGAAAAATTAGAATTTCTGTATTTTACATGAGAGCATATTGAGTTGGTGTATATATTAAAAATCAGAGTATAAAAGGGCATTGTATATTTTTTCTGACCGATTATATTCAGAGCAATTTTGCTTTTAACATTGGGGTGCCTAGTTAATATTTAGATTTTTTTCGATTCACGTAAAATGAGAATTTCCGTATTTTACATAAGAGAGCATATTGAGCTGGTGTATATACTTTATAACAGGGTTGGAAAGGGCATTGTATATTATTTCTGAAAGATTATATTCAGAACAATTTTGCTTTTAACATTGGAATGCCTAGATAATATTTAGACTTTTTGCTGTTCATTTAAAATTTGAATTTTGGTATTTTACATGAGAGAGCATATTGAGTTGGTGTATATACTCCAAAACAGAGTAGAAAAGGGCATGGTATATTTTTTCTGACAGATTATATTCAGAGCCATTCTCCTTTAACATTGGGGTGCCTAGATAATATTTAGATTTTTGTCGATTCCCGCAAAATTCGAATTTCGGTATATTACATGAGAGAACATATTGAGTTTGTGTATTTACTTCAAAACAGAGTAGAATAGGGCATTGTATATTATTTCTGACAGATTATATTCAGAGAAATTTTGCTTTTAACATTGTGGTACCTCAATTATATTTAGATTTCTTTTGAGTCGCGTAAATTTAGTATTTCAGTTTTTTTACATGAGAGAGCATATTGAGTTGGTGTATGTACTCCAAAACAAAGTAGAAAAGGGGATTGTATATTTTTTCTGACTGATTTTATTCAGAGCTATTTTATTTTATCATTCGGGTGCCTAGATAATATTTAGATTTATTTCGATCCGCGTAAATTTAGAATTTCAGTATTTTACATGAGAGAACATATTGAGTTTGTGTATATACTTCAAAACAGAGTAGAATAGGGCATTGTATATTATTTCTGACAGATTATATTCAGAGAAATTTTGCTTTTAACATTGTGGTACCTCAATTATATTTAGATTTCTTTCGAGTCGCGTAAATTTAGTATTTCGGTTTTTTTACATGAGAGAGCATATTGAGTTGGTGTATATACTCCAAAACAAAGTAGAAATGGGGATTCTATATTTTTTCTGACTGATTTTATTCAGAGCTATTTTATTTTATCATTCGGGTGCCTGGATAATATTTAGATTTATTTCAATTCGCGTAAATTTAGAATTTCTGTATTTTACATGAGAGAGCATATGGATTTGGTGTATATACTTCAAAACAGAAAAGAATAAGGCATTGTATTTTTTTTCTTACAGACTATATTTAGAACCATTTTCTTTTAGCTTTGGGGTGCCTAGTTATTATTTAGATTTTTTTCATTTCGTGTAAAATTAGAATTTCGGTATTTTATATGAGAGATCATATTGAGTTGGTGTATATACTACAAAACAGAGTAGAAAAATGCATTGTATATTTTTTCTGACAGATTTCATTCAGAGCAATTTTGTTTTTAACATTGGGGTGCCTAGATAATGTTTAGATTTTTTTCGATTCACTTAAATATAGAATTTCTGTATTTTATCTGAGAGAGCATAGGGAGTTGTTGTATATACTCGAAAACAGAGTAGAATAGGGCATTGTATATTTTTTCTGACAGATTATATTCAGAGCAATTTTTTTTTTAACATTGAGGTGCCTAGATAATATTTAGATTTTTTCGATTCGGGTAAAATTATAATTATATATTTTACATCAGAGAACATCCTGAGTTGCTGTATATACTCCAAAACAGAGTAGAATAAGGCATTGTATATTTTTTTTAACAGACTATATTCAGAGCCATTTTCTTTTAACTTTGGGGCGCCTAGATATTATTTAGATCTTTTTTGATTCGCCTAAAGTTAGAATTTCGTTATTTTACATAAGACAGCATACTGAGTTGGTGTATATATCCCAGAAGAAAGTAGAATAGGGCATTGTATATATTTTCTGACAGATTATATTCAGAGCAATTTTGCTTTAACATTGGGGTGCCTAGATAATATTTAGATTTTTTTCGATTCGCTTAAATACCGAATTTCTGTATTTTACATGAGAGTGCATATGAAGTTGGTGTATTTACTTTAAAACAGAGTAGAATAGGGCATTGTATAATTTATCTGACAGATTATATTTAGAGAAAATTTGTTTTTAACATTGCGGTGCCTAGATAATATTTAGATTATTTTTGATTCAGATAAAATTAGAATTTCTGTATTTTAAAAGAGAGAGCACACTGAGTTGGTGTATGTACTTAAAAAAAAGTAGAATAAGGCGATGTATTTTTTTCTCTAACAGACTATATTCAGAGCCATTTTCTTTTATCTTTGGGGCGTCTAGATTTTATTTAGGTTTTATTTGATTTGTGTAAAATTAGAATTTTTCTATTTTACGTGAGTGAGCATATTGAGTTGGTGTATATACTATGAAACAGAGTAGAAAAGGGCATTGTATATTTTTTCCGACAGATTTTATTCAGAGCAATTTTGTTTTTAATATTGGGGTGCCTAAATAATATTTAGATTTTCTTCGATTCACGTAAAATTTGAATTTCTGTATTGTACATGAGAGTGCATACTGAGTTGGTGTATATATTCCAAAACAGAGTAGAATAGGGCATTGTATATTTTTTTTAGCAGACTATATTCAGAGCCATTTTCTTTTAACTTTGGGGCGCCTAGATATTATTTAGATTTTTTTGATTTGCCTAAAATTTTAATTTCGGTATTTTACATGAGGGAGGATATTGAGTTGGTGTATATACTCCAAAACAAAGTAGAATAGGGAATTGTATATTTTCTCTGGCAGATTATATTCAGAGCAATTTTGTTTTTAACATTGGGGTGCCTAGATAATATATAGATTTCTTTCTATTCGCTTAAATATAGTATTTCTTTGTTTTACATAATAGAGCATATGGAATTGATGTATATACTACAAAACCGAGTAGAAAAGGGTATTGTATATATTTTCTGACAGATTATATTCAGAGCTATTTTGCTTTTAACATTGGAGTGCCTACATAATATTTAGATTTTTTAGGATTAGCTTAAACATAGAATTTTTGTATTTTACGTGAGAGAGCATACTGAGTTGGTGTATATACTCCAAATCAGAGTAGAATAGGGCATTGTAGATTTTTTCTGACAGATTATATTCAGAGCAATTTTGTTTTAAACATTGAGATGCCTAAATAATATTTAGATTTTTTCGATTTGGGTAAAATTAGAATTTCTGTATTTTACATGAGAGAGCATCTTGAGTTTGTGTATATACTCCAAAACAAAGTAGAATAAGGCATTGTATATTTCTTGTAACAGATTATATTCAGAGCCATTTTCTTTTAACTTTGGAGTGCCTAGATATTATTTAGATTTTTTTTGATTCGCCGAAAATTAGAATTTCCGTATTTTACATGACAGAGCATATGGAGTTGGTGTATATACTCCAAAACAGAGTAGAAAAGGGCATTGTATTTTTTTTCTGACAGATTATTTTCAGAGCAATTTTGCTTTTAACACTGGGGTGCATATATAATATTTAGATTTTTTCGATTCGCTTAAATATAGAATTTCTGTATTTTACATGAGAGAGAATATGGAGTTGGTGTATATACTCCAAAACAGAGTAGAATAGGGCATTGTATATTTTTTCTTACATACTATATTCAGAGCCATTTTCTTTTAACTTTGGGGCTCCTAGATATTATTTAGATTTTTTTCGATTCGCCTAAAATTACAATTTAGGTATTTTACATGAGAGAGCATATTGAGTTGGTGTGTATACTACATAACAGAGTATAAAAGGGCATTGTTTATTTTTTCTGACAGATTATATTCAGGACAATTTTGCTTTCAACATTTGGATGCGTAGATAATATTTAGATTTTTTTCAATTCGCTTAAATATAGAATTTCTGTATTTTACAGGAGAGAGCTTATGGACGTGGTGTATATACTCCAAAACAGCATAGAATACGGCATTTTATATTTTTTCTGACGAATTATATTCAGAGAAATTTTTTTTTTAACATTGGGGTGCCTAGATAATATTTAGATTTTTTCGATGTGGGTAAAATTAGAATTTCTGTATTTTACATCACACAGAATATTGAGTTGTTGTATATACTACAAAACCGAGTAGAAAACGGCATTGTATATTTTTTCTGACAGATTATATTCAGAGCAATTTTTCTTTTAACATTGGGGTGCCTAGATAATATTTATATATTATTCGATTTACGTAAAATTAGAATTTCGGTATTTTACATGAGAGAGCATACTGAGTTGGTGTATATACTCCAAAACAGAGTAGAATAAGGTATTCTATATTTTTTCTAACAGACTATATTGAAAACCGTTTTCTTTTAACTTTGGAGCGCCTAGATATTATTTAGATTTTTTTCGATTCGCCTCACGTTAGAATTTCGGTATTTTACATGATAGAGCATATTGAGTTGGTTTATATATTCCAAAACAGAGTAGAAAAGGGCATTGTATATTATTTCTGACAGATTATATTCAGAGCAATTTTGCTTTTAACATTGGGCTGCCTAGATAATATTTAGATTTTTTCTATTCGGTGTAAAATCAGAATTTCGGTATTTTACATGAGAGAGCATACTGAGTTGGTGTATATACTCCAAAACAGAGTAGAATAAGGAATTGTATATTTTTCTGACAGATTATATTAAGAGCAATTTCTCTTTTAACATTGGGGTGCCTAGATAATATTTAGATTTTTTTCGATTGGCTTAAATATAGAATTTCTGTATTTTACATGAGAGAGAGTATGGACTTGGTGTATATATTCCAAAACAGATTAGAAAAGGGCATTGTATATTTTTTATGAGAGATTATACTCAAAGCAATTTTGTTTTTAACATTTGGGTGCCTAGAGAAAATTTAGATTTTTTCGATTCGGGTAAAATTAGAATTTCTGTATTTTACATGAGAGAGCATATGGAGTTGTTGTATATACTACAAAACAGAGTAGAAAAGGGCATTGTATATGTTTTCTGACAGATTATATTCAGAGGAATTTTGTTGTTAACATTGTGGTGCCTAGATAATATTTTGATTTTTTTTATTCGGGTAAAATTAGGATTTCTTTATTTTACATGAGAGAGCATAATGAGTTGGTGTATATACTACAAAACCGAGTAGAAAAGGGCATTGTATATTTTTTCTGACCGATTATATTTAGGGCAATTTGGTTTTTACTTTGGGCTGCCTAAATAATATTTAGATATTTTTCAATTCACTTAAATATAGAATTTCTGTATTTTACATGAAAGAGCATATGGAGTTGTTGTATATACTCCAACACAGAGTAGAATAAGGCATTTTATATTTTTTTCTGACAGATTATATTCAGATAAATATTGTTTTTAACATTTGGATGCCTAGATAATATTTAGATTTATTTCGATTCGCTTAAATATAGAATTTTTGTATTTTTCATGAGAGAACATATAGAGTTGGTGTATATACTCCAAAACAGGGTAGAATAAGGCATGGTATATTTTTTATGACTGATTATATTAAGAGCAATTTTGTTTTTAACATTGGGGTGCCTAGGTAATACTTGGATTTTTTCGATTCTGGTAAAATTAGAATTTCTGTATTTTACATGAGAGAGCATACTGAGTTGGTGTATATACTCCAAAACGGAGTAGAATAAGGAATTGTATATTTTCTTTGACAGATTATATTCAGAGCAATTTTTCTTTTAACATTGGGATGCCTAGATTATATTTAGATTTGTTTTGATTCGCGTATAATTAGAATTTTCGAATTTTACATGGGAGAGCATATTGAGTTGTTGTATATACTCAAAAACAGAGTAGAACAGGCCATTGTGTATTTTTTCTGACGGATTATATTCAGAGCAATTTTTCTTTTAACCTTGAGGTGCCTAGATAATATTGAGATTTTTTTCAATTCGTGTAAATTAAAATTTTGGTATTTTACATGAGAGAGCATATTGAGATGGTGTATATACTCCAAAACTGAGTAGAAAAAGCATTGTATATATTTTCTGACAGATTATATTCATAGCAATTTTGCTACTACCATTGGGGTGCCTCGATAATATTTATATTTTATTTGATTAGCGTAAATTTAGAATTTTGGTATTTTACATGAGAGAGCATATTGGGTTAGTGTACATACTCCAAAACATAGTAGAAAATGGCATTGTATATTTTTTTTGGAAGATTATATTCAGAGCAATTTTGCTTTTAACAATAGGTGCCCAGGTAATATTTAGATATTTTTCAATTCACGTAAAATTAGAATTTCTGTATTTTACATGAGAGAGCATATGGAGTTGGTGTATATACTCCAAAACAAAGTAGGAAACTGCATTGTATATTTTTTCTGACACATTATGTTCAGAGCAATTTTGTTTTTAACATTGGTGTGCCTAGATAATAATTAGAATTTTTCAATTCGGGTAAAATTAGAATTTCTGTATTTTACACGAGAGAGCATACTGAGTTCGTGTATATCCTCCAAAACATAGTAGAGAAAGGCATTGTATATTTCTTCTAACAGACTATATTCAGAGCCATTTTTTTTAACTTTGAAGCGAATTGATATTATTTAGATTTTTTTCGATTCAGGTAAAATTAGAATTTCGGTATTTTACATGAGACAGCATACTGAGTTGTTGTATGTACTGTAAAACAGAGTACCAAAAGCCATTGTATGTTTTTTCTGACAGATTACCTTCCTAGAAATTTTTTGTTTTACCTTGAAGTGCCTAGATAATATTTAGATTTTTTTCGATTCGCTTAAATATAGAATTTCTGTATTTTACATGTGAGAGCATATGGATTTGGTGTATATACTCCAAAACAGAGTAGAATAGGGCATTGTATATTTTTTCTGACAGATTATATTCAGAGCAATTTTGCTTTTAACATTGGGGTGCCTAGATAATGTTTAGATTTTTTCAATTCCGTTAAAATTAGAATTTTTTTATTTTACATGAGAGAGCATACTAAGTGGGGGTATATACTACAAAACAGAGTAGAAAAGGGCATTGTATATTTTTTCTGACAGACTATATTCAGAGCCATTTTCTTGTAACTTAGGGACGCCTAGATATTATTTGGATTGTTTTTATACTCATAAAATTAGAATTTCGGTGTATTACATGAGAGATCATATTGAGTTGTTGTATATACTCCAAAAGAGAGTAGAAAACGGCATTGTATATTTTTTCTGACAGATTATATTTAGAGCAATTTGGCTTTTAATATTGGGGTGCCTAGATAACATTTAGATTTTTATCGATTCACGTAAAATTAGAATTTTGGTATTTTACATGAGAGAGCATACAGAGTTGGTGTATATACTTGAAATCAGAGTTGAATAAGGCATTGTATATTTTTTCTAACAGACTATATTCAGAGACTTTCTTTTTTATTTTTGGGGCGCCTAGATATTATTTAGAGTTTTTTTGATTCACGTAAAATTAGAATTTCGGTATTTTACATGAGAGAGCACACTGAGTTGGTTTATATACTCCAAAACAGAGTTGAATAGTGCCTTGTATATTTTTTCTAACAGAATATATTCAGAGCAATTTTGTTTTTGACACTGGGCGGCCTAGATAATATTTAGATATTTTGGATTCTGGTAAAATTAGAATTTTTGTATTTTACATAAGGGAGCATATTGAGTTGACATTGTGTATATACTACAAAACAGAGAGTAGGGCATTGCATATTTTTTCTGACAGAATATACTCAGAGCAATTTTGTTTTTAACATTGGGGTGCCTAGATAATATTTAAGTTATTTCGATTTTGGTAAAATTTGAATTTTTTTATTTTACATGAGAGAGGATACTGAGTTAGTGTATATACTCCAAAACAAAGTAGAATAAGGCATTGTATATGTTTTCTAACAGACTATATTCAGAGACATTTTCTTTTAAATTTGGGGCACCAAAATATTATTTATATTTTTTTCGATTCACGTAAAATTAGAATTTCGGTATTTTACATAAGAGAGCATGCTGAGTTGTTGTATATACTCCAAAACAGAGTAGAATAAAGCATTGTATAATTTTTCTAACAGACTATATTCAGAGACTTTTTTTTTAACTTTGGGTGGCCTAGATATTATTTAGATTTTTTTTGATTTGTGTAAAATTAGAATTTCTGTATTTTACATGAGAGAGCGAATTGAGTTGGTGTATATAGTACAAAAGAGAGTAGAAAAGGGCATTGTATATTTTTTCTCACAGATTATATTCAGAGCAATTTTTTTTAACGTTGGAGAGCCTAGATAGTATTTAGATTTTTTTGATTCGGGTAAAATTATAATTCTGGGTTTTACATGAGAGAGCATACTGAGTTGATATATATACTCCAAAACAGAGTAGAATAAGGCATTGTATATGTTTTCTAACACACTATATTCAGAGGCATTTTCTTTTAACTTTGGTGCACCTTGATATTATGTAGATTTATTTCGATTCGTGTAAAATTAGAATTTTGTTATTTTACATGAGAGAGCATATTCAGTTCGTGTATATACTAAAAAAGAGAGTAGAAAAGGGCATTGCATATTTTCTCTGACAGAATATATTAAGAGCAATCTTGTTTTTAACATTGGGAAGCATAGATAATATTTAGATTTTTTCGATTCGCGTAAAATTAGAATTTCTGTATTTTACATGAGAGAGCATATTGAGTTGAGTTGGTGTATATACTACAAAACAGAGAATAGGGCATTGTATATTTTTGCTAACAGACTATATTCAGAGCCATTTTCTTTTAACTTTGGGGCACCTAGATATTATTTATATTTTTTTTGATTCGCTTAAATATAGAATTTCTCTATTTTACATGAGAGAGCATACTGAGTTGGTGTATATACCCCAAAACAGAGTAGAATAAAGCATTGTATATTTTTTCTGACAGACTATATTCAGAGTTATTTTCTTTTAACTTTGGGTCGCCTAGATAGTATTTAGATTTTTTTCGATTCACGTAAATATAGAATTTCGGTATTTTACAAGAGAGAGCATACTGAGTTGGTGTATATACTCCAAAACAGAGTAGAATAAGGCATTGTATATTTTTTGTGACAGATTATATACAGAGCATTTTGGTTTTTAACATTGGGGTGCCTAGACAATATTTAGATTTTTTCAATACGAGTAAAATTAGAATTTCTTTATTTTACATGGGAGAGCATATGGAGTTGGTGTATACATTCCAAAAAATAGTAATATAGGGCATTGTATATTTTTTATGACAGATTATATTCAGAGCAATTTTGTTTTTATCATTGGGGTGCTGCGATTATGTTTAGATTTTTTTCTATTCACGTAAAATTAGAATTACGGTATTTTACATGAGAGAGCATATTGAGTTGGTGTATATACTCCAAAACAGAGTAGAATAAGGCATTGTATGTATTTTCTAACAGACTATATTCAGGTCCACTTTGCTTTTAACATTGGGGTGCCTAGATAATATTTAGATTTTTTTCGATTCGCTTAAATATAGTATTTCTGTATTTTACATGAGAGAGCATATGGAGTTGGTGTATATACTCCAAAACAGAGTAGAATAGAGCATTGTATATTTTTTATGACAGACTATATTCAGAGCTATTATCTTTTAACTTTGGGGCGCCTAGATATTATTTAGATTTTTTTTGATTGGCATAAAATTAGAATTTCGGTGTTTTAAATGAGAGAGCACATTGAGTTGCTGTATACACTACAAAACAGAGTAGAACAGAACATTGTGTATTTTTTTCTGACAGATTATATGGAGAGCAATTTTGGTTTTAACATAGGGGTGCCTAGATAATATTTAGATTTTTTCGATTCACGTAAAATTAGAATTTCTGTACTTTACATTAGAGAGCATATGGAGTTGGTGTATATACTCCAAAACAGGGTAGAATAAGGCATTGTATATTTTTTCTAACAGACTATATTCAGAGCCATTTTCCTTTAACTTTGGGGCGCCTAGATATTATTTAGATTTTTTTCGATTTGCGTAAAATTACAATTTTGGTATTTTACATGAGAGAGCATATGGACTTGGTGTATATTCTACAAAACAGAGTCGAAAATGGCATTGTATTGTTTTTTGACAGATTATTTTGAGAGCAATTTTGCTTGCAACAGTGGGGTGCCTAGATAATACTTAGATTTTTTTTGATCCGCTTAAATATAGAATTACTGTATTTTACATGAGAGAGCATATTTAGTTGGTGTATATACTCCAAAAGTAAGTAGAATAGTTCATTGTATATTTTTTTCTGACACATTATATTCAGAGCAATTTTGTTTTTAACATTCGGGTGCCTAAATAATATTTAGATATTTTCGACTCGTGTAAAATTAGAGTTTCTGTATTTTACATGAGAGAGCATATTTAGTTAATGTATATACTCCAAAACAGAGTAGAAAAGGGCATTGTATATTTTTTCTGACAGATTATATTCACAGCAACTTTGCATTTAACATTGGGGTGCCTAAATAATATTTAGGTTTTATTTGATTCGCTTAAATATAGAATTTCGGTATTTTACCTGAGAGAGCATATGGAGTTTGAGTATATACTCCAAAACAGAGTAGAATAGGGCATTGCATATTTTCTCTGCCAGATTATATTAAGAGAAATTTTGCTTTTAACACGGGGTGCCTTGATAATATTTTGATTTTTTTCGATTCTTGTAAAATTAGAATTTCGATATTTTACATTAGAGAGCACACTTAGTTGGTGTATATACTCCAAAACAGAGTAGAATAGGGCATTGTATGTTTTTTCTAACAGACTATATTCAGAGCCATTTTCTTTTAACTTTGGGGCGCCTAGATATTATTTAGATTTTATTCGAATCTGGTAAAATTTGAATTAAATATTTTAAATGAGAGAGCATATTGTGTTGTTGTATATACTCCGAAACAGAGTAGAAGAGGGCATTGTATATTTTTTCTGACCGATTATATTCAGAGCAATTTTTGCTTTTAACATTTGGGTGCCTAGATAATATTTAGATTTTTTTTGATTCCCCTAAATATAGAATTTTAAAATTTTTTATGAGAGAGCATATGTAGTTGGTGTATATACTCCAAAACTAAGTAGAATAGAGCATTGAATATTTTTTCTGACAGAGTATATTCAGAGGAATTTTGTTTTTAACATTGGGGTGACTAGATATTATTTAGATTTTTTCAATTCATGGAAAATTATAATTTCGGTATTTTACATGATAGAGCATAATGAGTTGGTGTATATACTCCACAACTGAGTACAATAAGGCATTGTACATTTTTTCTAACAAACTATATTCAGAGCAATTTTCTCTTAACTTTGGGGCGCCTAGATATTATTTAGATTTTTTTCGATTCGCGTAAAATTAGAATTTCGGTATTTTACATGAGAGAGCATATGGAGTTGGTGTATATACTCCAAAACAGAGTAGAAAAGGGTAATGTATATTTTTTATGACAGATTATATTTAGAGCAGTTTTGTTTTTAACATTGGCGTGCCTAGATAATACTTAGATTTTTTCGATACGCTTAAATGTAGAATTTCTGTATTTTACATGAGAGAACATATGGAGTTGGTGTATATACTCCAAAATAGAGTAGAATAGGGCATTGTATATTTTTTATGACAGAGTATATTCAGAGCAATTTTGTTTTTAACATTGGGTTGCCTAGATAATATTTAGATTTTTTCGATTCGGGTACAATTAGAATTTTGGTATTTTACATGAGAGAGCAAACTGAGTTGGTGTATATACTACAAAAAAGAGTAGAATAAGGCATTGTACATTTCTTCAAACAGACGGTATACAGAGCCATTTTCTTTTAACTTTGGGTCGCCTACATATTATTTAGATTTTTTTCGACTTCAGTAAAATTAGAATTTCGGTATTTTACATGAGAGGGCATATTGAGTTGGTGTATATACTCTAAAACTAAGTAGAGTAGGGCATTGTATATTTTTCTGACAGATTATATTCAGAGTTATTTTGCTTTTCACATTGGGTTGCATAGATAATACTCGGATTTTTTTCGATTCGCTTAAATATAGAATTTCTGTATTTTACATAAGAGAGGTTATGGAGTTGGTGTATATACTCCAAAGCAGAGTAGAATAGGGAATTGTATATTTTTTCTGACACATTATATTCAGAGTAATTTTGTTTTTAACATTGGGGTGCCTAGATATTATTTAGATTTTATTTGATTCGCTTAAATATAGAATTACTGTATTTTACATGACAGAGCATATGGAGTTAATGTATATACTTCAAAACAAAATAGAATAGGGCATTGTATATTTTCTCTGACAGATTATATTCAGAGCAATTTTGTTTTTAATATTGAGGTGCCTAGATAATATTTAGATTTTTTTCGATTCTCTTAAATATAGAATTTCTGTATTTTACATAAGAGAGCATATGGAGTTGGTGTATATACTCCAAAACAGAGTAGAATAGGGCATTGTATATTTTTTCTCACAGATTATATTAAGAGAAATTCTGTTTTTAACATGGGGTGCCTGGATAATATTTAAATTTTTTTCGATTCTCATAAAATTAGGATTTCTGTATTTTACATGAGAGAGCATACTGACTTGGTGTATATACTCCAAAACAGAGTAGAATAGGGCATTGTATATTTTTTCTGACAGACGATATTCAGAGCAAGTTTGTTTTTAACATTTTGGTGCATAGATAATATTTAGATTTATTCGATTCAGGTACAATTAGAATTTCTGTATTTTACATGAGAGGGCATACTGAGTTGGTGTATATACTCCAAAACAGAGTAGAATAAGGCAATTTACATTTTTTCTAACAGACTATATTCAGAGCCATTTTCTTTTAAGTTTGGGGCGCCTAGATATTATTTAGATTTTTTTCGATTCGTGTAAAATTAAAATTTTGGTATTTTACATGAGAGAGCATACTGAGTTGGTTTATATACTCCAAAACAAAGTAGAATAAGGCATTGTATATTTTTTCTAACAGACTATATTCAGAGCCATTTTCTTTTAACTTTGGGACGCCTAGATATTATTTAGATTTTTTTCGATTCGTGTAAAATTAGAATTTTTGTATTTTACATGAGAGACAATATGTAGTTGGTGTATATACTCCAAAACTAAGTAGAATAGGGCATTGTATATTTTTTCTGAGAGATTATATTCAGAGCAATTTTTTTTTTATCATTCGTGTGCCTAGATAATATATAGATTTTTTCGACTGGGGTAAAATTTGAATTTCTGTATTTTACATGAGAGAGCATATTGAGTTGGTGTATATACTCGAAAACAGAGTAGAAAAGGGCATTGTATATTTTTTATGACAGATTATATTCAGAGCAATTTTGCTTTTAACAATGGGGTCACTAGAAAATATTTGGATTTTTTTCGATTCACTTAAACTTAGAATTTTTGTATTTTACATGAGAGAGCATATGGAGTTGGTGTATATACTCCAAAAGAGAGTAGAATAGGGCATTGTATATTTTATCTGACAGATTCTATTCAGAGCTATTTTGTTTTTAACATTGGGGTGCCTAGATAATATTTAGATTTATTTCGATTCGCTTAAATATAGAATTTCTGTATTTTACATGAGGGGGTATATGGAGATGGTGTATGTATTTTAAAACAGAGTAGAATAGGGCATTGTATATTTTTTCTTATTTTTCTAAGGGACTATATTCAGAGCCATTTTCTTTTAACTTTGGTACGCCTTGATAATATTTAGATTTCTTTCGATTAGCTTAAAATTTGAATTTCGGTTTTTTACATGAGAGAGCATATTGAGTTGGTGTATATACTACAAAACATAGTAGAAAAGAGCATTGTATATATTTTCTGACAGATGATATTCAGAGCAATTTTTCGTTTAACATTGGGGTGCCTAGATAATATTTCGATTTTTTTGATTCGCTTAAATATAGAATTTCTATATTTTACATGAGAGAGCATATGGAATTGGTGTATATACTCCAAAACAGAGTAAAATAGGGCTTCGTATATTTTTTCTGACAGATTATATTCATAGCAATTTGTTTTTCACATTGGGGTGCCTGGATAATATTTAGATTTTTTAGATTCACGTAAAATTAGAATTTCGGTATTTTACATGAGAGAGCATACTGAGTTGGTGTATATACTCCAAAACAGATTAGAATAAGCCATTGTATATTTTTCCTAACAGACTATATTCAGAGCCATTTTCTTTCAACTTTGGGGCGCCTAGATATTATTTAGATAATTTTGGACTCGCATAAATTAGAATTTTTGTATTTTAAATGAGAGAGCATATTGAGTTGGTGTATATACTCCGAAACAGAGTAGAAAAGAGCATTGTATATCTTTTCTGACACATTATATTCAGAGCAATTTTGATTTTAACATTGGGGTGCCTAGGTAATATTTAGATTTTATTCGATTTGCTTAAATATAGAATTTCTGTATTTTACATAAGAGAGCATATGGAGTTGGTGTATATACTTCAAAACAAAGTAGAATAGGGTATTGTATATTTTTTATGACACATTATATTCAGAGAAATTTTGTTTTTAACACTGGGACGCCTAGATAATATTTAGATTTTTTCGATTCAGGTAAAATTAGAATTTCTGTATTTTACATGAGAGAGCATACTGACTTGGTTTATATACTCCAAAACAGAGTAGAATAAGGCAATGTACATTTTATCTAACAGACTATATTCAGAGCCATTTTGTTTTAAATTTGGGGCGCCTCAATATTATTTAGATGTTTTTCGATTCACGTAAAATTAGAATTTCGTTATTTCACATGAGAGAGCATACTGAGTTGGTGTATATACTCCAAAACAGAGTAGAAATAGGCGTTATATATTTTTTCTATAAGGCTATATTCAGAGACATTCTCTTTTAACTTTTGGGCGCCTAGATATTATTTGGATTTTTTTGATGTACGTAAGATTAAAATTTCGGTATTTTACATTAGAGAGCATATTGAGTTGGTGTATATGCTCCAAAACATAGTAGAAAAGTTCATTGTATATTTTTTCTGACAGATTATATTTACAGCAATTTTTATTTTAACATTGGGGTGCCTAGGTAATATTTAGATTCTTTTCGATTCGCTTAAATATAGAATTTCTGTATTTTACATGAGAGAGTATATGGAGTTGGTGTATATGCTCCAAAACCGAGTTGAATAGGCCTTTGTATATTTTTTCTGACAGATTATATTTAGAGCAATTTTCTTATTAACATTGGGGTCCCTAGATAATATTTACATTTTTTTCTATTCACGTAAATTTAGAATTTGGGTATTTTACATGAGAGAGCATACTGAGTTGGTGTATATACTCCAAAACAGTAGAATAAGGCATTGTATATTTTTTCTGACAGATTATATTCAGAGCAATTTTGCTTTTAACATTTGGGGGCATAGATAATATTTAGGTTTTTTTTGATTCACGTAAGATTAGAATTTCTGTATTTTACATGAGAGAGCATATTGAGTTGGTTTATATACTCCAAAACATAGTTGAAAATTGCATTGTATATTTTTGTGACAGATTCTAATCAGAGCAATTTTCCTTTTAACATTCGGTTGCATTGATAATATTTAGAATTTTTTCGATTCACGTAAAATTAGAATTTCGGTATTTTACATGAGAGAGCATACTGATTTGGTTTATATACTCCAAAACAGAGTAGAATAAGGCATTGTATATTTCTTATAAGAGACTATATTCAGCGCCATTTTCTTTTAACTTTTGGGCGCCTAGATATTATTTAGATTTATTTCGATTCACGTAAAATTGGAATTTCGGTATTTTACATGAGAAAGCATACTGCGTTTGTGTATATATTTTAAAACAGTGTAGAATAGGGCATTGTATATTTTTTCTGACAGACTATATTAAGAGCAATTTTGCTTTTCACATTGGCGTGCCTACATATTATTTAAATTTTTTCGATTCGGGCAAAATTAGAATCTCTGTATTTTACAAGAGAGAGCATATTGAGTTGGTGTATATACTAAAAAGAGAGTAGAGAAAGGAATTGTATACTTTTTCTGACAGATTATATTCAGAGCAATTTTTCTTTTAACATTGTGGTGCCTAGATAATATTTAGATTTTTTTCGGTTCGCTTAAATATGAGATTTCTGTATTTACATAAGAGAGCATATGACGTTGGTTTATATTCTCCAAAACAGAGTATAATAGGGCATTTTATATTTTTTCTGACAGATTATATTCAGAGCAATTTTGTTTTTGACATTAAGGAGCCTACATAATATTTTTATTTTTTCGATTTGGGTAAAATTAGAATTTCTGTATTTTAAATGAGAGAGCATATTGAATTGGTGTATATACTAAAAAAAGGGTAGAAAAGGGCATTGTATATTTTTTTCGACAGATTATATTCAGAGCAATTTTGCTTTTAACATTCGGGTGCCTAGATAATGTTTAAAATTTTTTGATTCGCTTAAATAGAGAATTTGTGTATTTTACTTGAGAGAGCATACTGACTTGGTGTATATACTCCAAAACATAGTAGAATAGGGCATTTTATATTTTTTCTGACAGATTGTATATTAGAGAAATTTTGCTTTTAACATAGAGGTGCCTAGATAATATTTAGATATTTTTTCGATTCTCTTAAATATAGAATTTCTGTATTTTACATGAGAGAGCATACTGAGTTGGTGTATATACTCCAAAACAAAGTAGAATAAGGCACTGTATATTTTGTCTTACAGACTATATTCAGAGCCATGTTCTTTTATCTTTGGGGCACCTAGATATTATTTAGATTTTTTTCGATTCGCATAAAATTAGAATTTCGGTATTTTACATGAGAGAGCATACTGAGTTGGTGTATATACTCCAAATCAGAGTAGAATAAGGCATTGTATATTTTTTCTGACAGATAATATTAAGAACAATTTTGTTTTTTACATTGGGGTGCCTACATATTATTTTGATTTTGCCGAATCCGGTAAAATTAGAATTTCTGTATTTTACATTGGAGAGCATATTGAGATGGTGTATATACTACAAAACAGAGTAGAAAAGGGCATTGTATATTTTTTATGACAGATTATATTCAGAGCAATTTTGCTTTAAACATTCGGGTGCCTAGATAATATTTAGATTTTTTTCGATTCACCTAAATATAGAATTTCTGTATTTTACATGAGAGAGCATACTGAGTTTGTGTATGTACTCCAAAACAGAGTAGAATAAAGCAATGTGTATTTTTTCTAACAGACTATATTCCGAGCCATTTTCTTTAAAATTCGGGGTGCCTTTATATTATTTAGATTTTTTTCGATTCACGTAAAATTTGAATTTCTGTATTTTACATGAGAGAGCATATAGAGTTGCTGTATACACTCCAAAACAGAGTAGAATAGGGCATTGTATATTTTTTCTGACAGATTATATTCAGAGCAATTTTTTTTTATCATTGAAGTGCCTAGATAATATTTAGATTTTTTTCGATTCACGTAAAATTAGAATTTCGGTATTTAACATGAGAGAGCATACTGAATTGGTGTATATACTCCAAAACAGAGTAGAATAGGGCATTGTATATTTTTTCTAACAGATTATATTCAGAGCAATTTTGTTTTTAACATTGGGGTGCCTACATAGTATTTAGATTTTTTGATTCGGGTAAAATTAGAATTTCTGTATTTTACATGAGAGAGAATATTGAGTTGGTGTATATACTACTAAAAAGAGTAGAAAAGGGCATTTACATTTTTTCTGACAGACTGTATTCAGAGCAATTTTGATTTTAACATTGGGGTGCCTTTATAATATTTAGATTTTTTTCGATTCTTTTAAATATAGAATTTCTGTATTTTAAAGGAGAGAGCGTATGAAGTTGGTTTATATACTCCAAAACAATGTAGAATAAGGCATTTTATATTTTTTCTGACAGATTATATTCAGAGCAATTTGTTTTTAACATTGAGGTGCCTAGATAATATGTAGATTTTTTCGATTCGGGTAAAATTAAAATTTCTGTATTTTACGTGAGAGAGCATCCTGAGTTTGTGTATATACTCCAAAACAGAGTAGTATAAGGAATTGTATATTTTTTCTAACAGGTTATATTCAGAGCCATTTTGCTTTTAAGATTAAGGTGCCTAGATAATATTTAGATTTTTTCGTGTCCGGTGAAATTCAAATTTCTGTATTTTACATGACAGAGCATATTGTGTTGGTGTTTATACTACAAAACCGAGTAGAAAAGAACATTGTATATTTTTACTGACAGATTGTATTCAGAGCAATTTTGCGTTTAACATTGGGGTGCCTAGATAATATTTAGAATTTTTCGATTCGGGTACATTTGAATTTCTGTATTTAACATGAGAGAGCATATTGAGTTGGTGTATATACTACAAAACAAAGTAGAATAAGGCATTTTATATTTTTTCTAACAAAATATATTCAGAGCCATTTTATTTTAACTTTTGGGCGCCTAGATATTATTTAGATTTTTTTTGATTCGCGTTAAATTAGAATTTCGATATTTTACATGAGAGAGCATATTGAGTTGGTTTATATAGTACAAAACAGACTAGAAAAGGGCATTGTATATTTTTTCTGACAGATTATATTCAGAGCAATGTTGCTATTAACATTGTGGTCTCTAGATAATATTTAGATTTATTTCAATTCCCTTAAATATATAGTTTCTGTATTTTACATGAGAGAGCATATGGAGTTGGTGTATATACTCCAAAACAGAGTAGAATAGGGCATTGTATATTTTTTCTGACAGATTATATTCAGAGAAATTTTGTTCTTAACATTGCGGTGCCTAGATAATATTTAGATTTTCTTTCGATTCACTTAAGTAGAGAATCTCTGTATTTTACATGGGAGAGCATATTGAGTTGGTGTATATACTACAAAACAAAGTAGTAAACGGCATTGTATATTTTTTCCTACACATTATATGCAGAGCAATTTTCTTTTAACATTCGGGTGCCTAGATAATATTTAGATTTTTTTCGATTCACGTGAAATTAGAATTTCTGTATTTTACATGAGAGAGAATACTGATTTGGTGTATATACCCCAATACAGAGGAGAATAGGGCATTGTATTTTTTTCTGAGAGATTATATTCAGAGCAATTTTGCTTTTAACATTGGGCTGCCTAGGTAATATTTAGATTTTTTTCGATTCGCTTATATATAGAATATCTGTATTTTACATGAGAGAGCATATGGAGTTGGTGTATATACTCCACAAAAGAGTCCAATAAGGCATTGTATATTTTTTCTAACATAGTATATTAAGAGACATTTTCTTTTAACTTTGGGGCGCCTAGATATTATTTAGATTTTTTCAATTTGCGTAAAATTAGAATTTCAGTATTTCACATGAGAGAGCATTCTGGGTTGGTGTATATGCTCCAAAACAGAGTAGAATAAGGCATTGTATATTTCTTCTAACAGACTATATTCAGAGCCATTTTTTGTAACTTTTAAACGCCTAGATATTATTTAGATTCTTTTCGATTCGCATAAAATTAGAATTTCGTTATTTTACATGAGAGAATATATTGAGTTGGTGTATATACTCGAAAACAGAGTACAAAAGGGCACTGTATAATTTTTCTGACAGATTATATTGAGAGCAATTTTACTTATAACATTGGGGTGCCTAGATAATATTTAGATTTTTTTCGATTCGCTTAAATATAGAATTTCTGTATTTTACTTGAGAGAGCATATGGAGTTGGTGTATATACTCCAAAACAGAGTAGAATAAGACATTCTATATTTTTTCTAACAGACTGTATTCACAGCCATTTTCTTCAAACTTTTAAGCGCCTAGATATTATTTAGATTTTTTTTTTTGATTCGCGTACAATTAGAATTTCGTTATTTTAAATGAGAGAGCATACAGAGTTGGTGTATATACTTTAAAACAGCGTAGAATAAGGCATTGTATATTTTCTCTGACAGATTATATTCAGAGCAATTTTAGTTTTAACATTGGGGTGCCTAGAATATATTTAGATTATTTTTTGATTCACGTAATATTAGAATTTCGGTATTTAACCTGAAACAGCATACTGAGTTTTTGTATTTACTCCAAAACAGAGTAGAATAAGGCATTTTATATTTTTTCTGACAGATTATATTCAGATCAATATTGTTTCTAACATTTGGGTCCCTAGATAATATTTAGATTTATTTCGATTCGCTTAAATATAGAATTTTTGTATTTTTCATGAGAGAACATATGGAGTTGGTGTATATACTCCAAAACAGAGTAGAATAGGGCATGGTATATTTTTTCTGACTGATTATATTAATAGCAATTTGTTTTTAACATTGGGGTGCCTAGGTAATACTTGGATTTTTTCGATTCGCGTAAAATTAGATTTTCTGTATTTTACATGAGAGAGCATACTGATTTGGTTTATATACTCCAAAACAGAGTAGAATAAGGCATTGTATATTTTTTCTAACAGACTATATTCAGAGACAATTTCTTTTAACTTTGAGGCGCCTAGATATTATGTATATTTTTTTCGATCCGCCTAAAATTAGAATTTTGTGATTTTACATGAAAGAGCATATTGAGTTGGTGTATATAGTCCAACCCAGAGTAGAAAAGGGTATTGTATATTTTTTTGACAGATTATATTCAGAGCAATTTTACTTTTAGCATTTGGGTTCCTAGATAATATTTAGATTTCTATCGATTCAAGTAAAATTAGAATTTCAGTATTTTACTTGAGAGAGCATATTGAGTTGGTGTATATCCTCCAAAACAGAGTAGAATAAAGCATTGTATATTTTTTGTAACAGACTATATTCAGAGCTATTTTCTTTTAACTTTGGGGCGCCTAGATATTATTTAGATTTATTTCGATTCACATAAAATTAGAATTTCTATATTTTTAATGAGAGAGCATACTGAGTTGGTGTATATACTCCAAAACAGAGTAGAAAAGGGCATTGTATATTTTTTCTGACAGATTGTATTCAGAGCAATTTTGCTTTTAACATTGGGGTGAGTCGATAATATTTAGATTGTTTTTTATTCGTGTAGAATTAGAATTTAAATATTTTACCTGAGACAGCATATTGAGTTGGTGTATATACGCCAAAATAGAGTAGAAAAGGGCATTGTATATTTTTTCTGACAGATTATATTCAGAACAATTTTTCTTTTAACATTGGTGTTCCTAGGTAATATTTAGATTTTTTTCGATTCAGATTAATTTAAAATTTCGGTATTTTACATGAGAGAGCATATTGAGTTGTTTTATATACTCCCAAACAGATTAGAAGAAAGCATTGTATATTTTTTCTGAAATATTATATTCAGAGTAATTTTGCTTTTAACATTGGGGTGCCTAGATTATATGTAGATTTTTATCGGTTCATGTTAATTTATAATTTCGGTATTTTACATGAGAGAGCATATTGAGTTGGTGTATATACACCAAAACAGATTAGAAGAGAGCATTGTATATATTTTCTGAGAGTCTATATTCAGAGCAAGTTTGCTTTTACCATTGGGGTGCCTAGATAATATTTAGATATTTTTCTATTCGTGAAAAATTAAAATTTCGGTATTTTACATGAGAGAGCATATTGATTTTGTGTATATACTTTAAAACAGAGTAGAAAAGGGCATTGTATATTTTTACTGACAGTTGACATTCGGAGCAATTTTGCTTTTAACATTGGAGTGCATAGATTATGTTGAGATTTTTTTCTATTCGCGTAAAATTAGAATTTCTAGATTTTTCATGAGAGAGCATATTGCGTTGGTGCATATACTCCAAAACAGAGTAGAAATGGGCACTGTATATTTTTTATGACAGACTATATTCTGAGCAATTTTCCTTTTAACACTGGAGTGCGTAGATAATATTTAGATTTTTTCGATTCGTGTAAATTTAGAATTTCTGTATTTTACCTGAGAGAGCATATTGTGTTGGTGTATATACCCCAAACATGGTAGAAAAGAGCATTGTATATTTTAACTGATAGATTATATTCAGAGCAATTTTGCTTTTAACATTGAGGTGCCTAGATAATATTTAGATTCTATCCAATTCGCATAAATTTCGAATTTCGGTATTTTACATCGGAGAGCATATTGAGTATGTGTATATACTCCAAAACAGAGTAGAAAAGGGCATTGTATATTTTTTATGACAGACTATATTCAGAGAAATTTTGCTTTTAACATTGAGGTGCCTAGATAATACTTAGATTTTATTCGATTCGCGTAAAATTAGAATTTCGGTATTTTACATGAGAGAGCATACTGAGTTGGTGTATATACTCCAAAACAGAGTAGAAACGGTCATTGTATATTTTTTCTGACAGATAATATTCATAGCAATTTTGCTTTTAACTTTGGCATGCCTAGATAATATTTAGATTTTTTTCGATTCGCGTAAATTTAGAATATTGTTATTTTACATCAGAGAGCATATTGAGTTGGTGTATATACTCCAAAACAGAGTAAAATAGGGCATTGTATATTTTTTCTGACAGATAATATTCAGAGAAATTTAGTTTTTACATTGCGGTGCCTATATAATATTTTGATTTTTTTCGATTCACGTAATATTAGAATTTCGGTATTTTACATGAGCGAGCATATTTAGTTGGTGTATATACTCCAAAACAGAGTAGAAAATGGCGTTGTATATTTTTGCTGAGTGACTATATTCAGAGAAATTTGGATTATTACATTGGGGTGCCTAGATAATATTTAGATTTTTTTTCGATTCGCGGAAATTTAGTATTTCGGTATTTTACACGACAGAGCATATTGAGTTGGTGTATATACTCCAAAACAGTGTAGAAAACAGCATTGTATATTTTCTTTGAAATATTATATTCAGAGCAATTTTGCTTTTAACATTGGGGTGCCTAGATAATATTTAGATTTTTTTCGATTCGCGTATAATTAAAATTTCAGTATTTTACATGAAAGAGCATATTGAGTTGGTGTATATACTCCAAAACAGAGTAGAATAGGGCATTGTATATTTTTTCTGACAGATTATATTCAGAGCAATATTTCTTTTAACATTGAGGTGACTAGATAATATTTAGATTGTTTTCGATTTGCGTAAATTTAGAATTTCTGTATTTTACATGAGAGAGCATATTCAGTTGGTTTATATACTTTAAAACAGAGTAAAAAAGAGCATTGTATATTTTTTCTGAGAGTTTTTATTCACAGCAATTTTTCTTTTAACATTGGGGTGTCGAGATTATCTTTAGATATTTTTCGATTCGTGTAAAATTAGAATTTCCGTATTTTACATGAGAGAGCATATTGAGTTGGTGTATATACTCCAAACAGAGTAGAAAAGGGCATTCTATATTGTTTCTGACAGATGATATTCAGTGCAATTTTGCTTTTAAGATTGGGGTGCCTAGATAATATTTAGATTTTTTTCGATTCACGTTAAATTAGAATTTCGGTATTTCACATGAGAGAGCATACTGAGTTGGTGTATATAATCCAAAACAGAGTAGAATACGGCATTGTATATTTTTTCTGACAGACTATATTCGGAGCAATTTTGCTTTTAATATTGGGGTGCCTAGATAATATTTAGATTTTTTTCGATTCACTTAAATATAGAATTTCTGTATTTTACATGAGAGAGCATATGGAGTTGGTGTATATAGTCTAAAACAGAGTAGAATAAGCATTGTATATTTTTTCTGACAGTTTATATTCAGAGCAATTTTGTTTTGAACATTGGGGTGCCTAGATAATATTTAGATTTTTTTCGATTCACGTAAATTTAGAATTTCGGTATTTTACATGAGAGAACATACTGAGTTGGTGTATATACACCATAACAGAATAGAAAAGGGAACTGTATGTTTTTTTTTATCAGATTATATTCAGAGCAATTTTGTTTTTAACTTTGGGATGCCTAGATAATATTTAGATTTTTTTTAATTCATTTATATGTAGAATTTTTGTATTTTACCTGAGAGAGCATATTGAGTTGGTGTATATACACCAAAACACAGTAGAATAGGGCATTGTATATTTTTTCTGAAAGATTATATTCAGAGTAATTTTGTTTTTAACATGGGGTGCCTAGATAATATTTAGATTTTTTCGATTCTGGTAAAATTAGAATTTCTGTATTTTAACTGAGATAACATACTGAGTTGGTGTATATACTCCAAAAGAAAATAGAATAAGGCATTGTATATTTTTTCTAACAGACTATATTCAGAGCCATTTTCTATTAATTTTGTGGTGTCTAGATATTATTTAGATTTTTTTTGATTCACGTAAAATTTGAATTTCGTTATTTAACATGAGAGAGCATATTGAGTTGGTGTATATTCTACAAAACAGAGTAGAAAAGGGCATTGTATATTTTTTCTGACAGATTATATTCAGAGCATTTTTGCCTTTAACATTGGGGTGCCTAGATAATATTTAGATTTTATTTGATATGCTTAAATATAGAATTTCTGTATTTTACTTTAGAGAGCATATTGATTTGGGTTATATACTCCAAAACAGAGTTGAATAGGGCATTGTATATTTTTTCTGACAGATTATATTCAGAGCAATTCTTCTTTTAACATTGGGGTGCCTAGATAATATTTAGATCTTTTTCAATTCGCGTAAAATTGGAATTTCGGTATTTTACATGATTGAGTATACTGAGTTGGTGTATATACTCTAAAACACTGTAGATTATGGCATTTTATATTTTTCCTGACTGGTTATATTCAGAGCAATTTGGCTTTTAACATTGGGGTGCATAGATAATATTTTGATATTTTTCGATCCTTGTAAAATTTGAATTTCGTTATTTAACATGAGAGCATATTGAGTTGGTGTATATTCTACAAAACAGAGTAGAAAAGGGCATTTTATATTATTTCTGACAGATTATATTCAGAGAAATTTTGTTTTTAACATTGTGATGCCTAGATAATATTTAGATTTTTTTCCATTCGCTTAAATATAGCATTTTTGTATTTTACATGGGAGAGCATACTGAGTTGGTGTATATACTCCAAAACACAGTAGAATATGGCGTTGTATATTTTTTCTGACAGATGATATTCAGAGCAATTTTGTTTTTTACATTGTGGTGCCTAGATAATATTTAGACTTATTTCGATACTCTTAAATATCGAATTGCTGTATTTTACATGAGAGAGCATACGGAGTTGGTGTATATACTCCAAAACAGAGTAGAATAAGGCATTGTATATTTTTTCTCACAGACTATATTCAGAGCCATTTTCTTTTACCTTTGGGGCACCTAGATATTATTTAGGTTTTTTTAGATTCGGGTAAAATTACAATTTTTGTATTTTACATGAGAGAGCGTATTCAGTTGGTGTATATACTCCAAAACGGAGTAGAAAAGGGCATTGTATATTTTTTCTGACAGATTACATTCAAAGGAATTTTGCTTTTAACATTTGTGTGCCTAGATTATATTTAGATTTTTTCGAGTCGGGTAAAATAATACTTTCTGTATTTTACATGATAGAGCATACTGAGTTGGTGTATATACTCCAAAACAGAGTAGAATAAGGCACTGTATATTTTTCCTTACAGACTGTATTCAGTGCCATTTTCTTTTAACTTTGGGACACCTAGATATTATTAAATTTTTTTCGATTCACGTAAAATTAGAATTTCGTTATTTTACATGAAAGAGCATATTGAATTGGTGTATATACACTAAAACAGAGTAGAAAAGGTCATTGTATATTTTTTCGGACAGGTTACATTCAGAGCAATTTTGCTTTTAACATTGGGGTGCCTAGATTATATTTAGATTTTTTCGATTTGGGTAAGATTAGAATGTCGGTATTTTATAAGAGAAAGCATATTGAGTTGGTGTATATACTACAAAACAGAGTAGAAAAGAACATTGTATATTTTTTCTGACAGATTATATTCAGAGCAATTTTGCTTTTAACATTGGGGTGCCTAGATAATACTTAGATATTTTCGATTCGGGTAAAATTAGAATTTCGATATTTTACATGAGATAGCGTACTGAGTTGGTGTATATATTCCAAAACAAAGTAGAATGAGGCATTGTATATTTTTTCTAACAGACTATATTCAGAGCCATTTTCCTTTAATTTTGGGGCCCCTAGATATTATTTAGATTTTTTTAGATTTGCGTAAAATTAGAATTTCAGTATTTTACATGAGAGACCATATTGAGTTGGTGTATATACTACAAAACAGAGTAGAAAAGGGCATTGTATATTTTTTATGACACATTACATTCAGAGGAATTCTGCTTTTAACATTGGGGTTCCTAGATAATATTTAGATTTTTTTCGATTCGCTTAAATACTCAATTTCTGTATTTTGCATGAGAGAGCATATGGAGTTGGTGTATATACTCGAAAACACAGTAGATTAGGGCATTATATATTTTATCTGACAGTTTATATTAAGAGCCATTTTGTTTTTAACATTGGGGTGCCTTGATAATATTTAGATTTTTTTTGATTCGCTTATATATAGAATTTCTGTATTTTACATGAGAGAGCATATGGAGTTGGTATATATACTCCAAAACAGAGTAGAAAATGTCATTGTATATTTTTTCTAACAAACTATATTCAGAGCCATTTTCTTTTAACTTTGGGGCGCCTAGATATTATTTAGATTGTTTTCGATTTCCATAAAATTATAATTTCAGTATTTTACATGAGAGAGCATATTGAGTTGGTGTATATACTCCAAAACAGTGTAGAAAAACGCATTGTGTATTTTTTCTGACAGACTATATTCAGAGCAATTCTGTTTTAAGTTTGGGGTGCCTAGATAAAATTTAGATTTTTTTCGATTCTCGTAAAATTAGAATTTCGGTATTTTACATGAGACAGCATACTGAGTTAGTGTATATACTCCAAAACAAAGTAGAATAAGGTATTGTATATTTTTTCTAACAGATTATATTGAGAGCCATTTTCTTTTAACTTTGGGGCACCTAGATATTGTTTAGATTTCTTTTTATTCGCTTAAAATTAGAATTTCTGTATTTTACATGAGAGAGCATACTGAGTTAGTGTATATAGTTTAATACAGAGTACAATAGGGCATTGTATACTTTTTCTTACAGATTATATTCAGAGCAATTTTGCTTTAAACATTGGGGTGCCTAGATAATATTTAGATTTTTTTCGATTCACGGAAATTTAGAATTTCAATATTTTACATGAGAGAGCATACTGAGTTGGTTTATATACTCCAAAATATAGTAAAATAAGGCATTGTATATTTTTTCTGACAGATTATATTCAGAGCAATTTTTTTTTAACATTACGGTGTCTAGATAATACTTAGACTTTTCTATTCAGGTAAAATTAGAATTTCTGTATTTTACGTGATAGAGCATACTGAGTTAGTGTATATTCTCCAAAACAGAGTAGAATAAGGCATTGTATATGTTTTCTAACAGACTATATTCGGAGCCATTTTCCTTTAACTTTCGGGTGTCATGATATTATTTGGAATTTTTTAGATTCGCGTAAAGTTGAAATTTAGGTATTTTATATGAGAAAGCAAATTGAGTTTGTGTATATACTCCAATACAGAGTAGAAAAGGGCATTGTATATTTTTTCTGACAGATTTTATTCAGAGAAATTTTGTTTTTAACATTGTGGTGCCTAGATAATGTTAAATTTTTTCGATTTGGGTAAAATTCCAACTTTCGTATTTTACCTCAGAGAGCATATTGAGCTGGTGTATATTCTTCAAAACAGAGTAGAAAAGGGCATTGTATATTTTTTTTGACAGATTATATTTAGTGCAATATTGCCTTTAAAATTGGGGTGCCTAGATAATATTTATATTTTTTTGATTCACGTTAAATTAGAATTTCGGTATTTCACATGAGAGAGCATACTCAGTTGGTGTATATACTCCAAAACTGAGAATACGGCATTGTATATTTTTTCTGACAGACTATATTCAGAGCAATTTTTTTTATAATATTGGGGTGCCTAGATAATATTTAGATTTTTTTCGATTCGCTTAAATATTGAATTTCTGTATTTTACGTGAGAGAGCATATGGAGTTGATGTATATAGTCCAAAACAGAGTAGAATAAGCATTGTATATTTTTTCTGACAGATTATATTCAGAGCAATTTTGTTTTTAACATTCGGGTGCCTAGATAATATTTAGATTTTTTTTGATTCACATAAAATTAGAATTTCGGTATTTTACATGAGAGAGGATACTGAGTTAGTGGATATACAGCATAACAGAGTAGAAAAGGGCACTGTATGTTTTTTTTATCAGATTATATTCAGAGCATTTTTGTTTTTAACTTTGGGGTGCCTAGATAATATTTAGATTTTTATTTTAATTCGCTTATATGTAGAATTTCTCTATTTGACATGAGAGAGAATACTGAGTTGGTGTATATACTCCAAAAAAGAGTAGAATAAGGCATTGTATATTTTATAAAACAGAGTATATTCAGAGCCATTTTCTTTTAACTTTGGGGTGGCTACATATTATTTAGAATTTTTTCAATTCACGAAAATTGCAATTTCTGTATTTTACATGAGAGAGCATATTGAGTTGGTTTATGTACTCTAAAACAGAGTAGAAAAGGGCATTGTATATTTATCTGACAGATTATTTTCAGAGCTATTTTGTTTTTAACATTGGGGTGCCTAGATAATATTTAGATTTTCTTCGATTCGGGTAAATTTAGAATTTCTGTATTTTACATGAAAGAGCATTCTGAGTTGGTGTATATACTCCAAAAGAAATTAGAATAAGGCATTGTATATTTTTTCTATCAGACTATATTCAGAGTTATTCTTTTTTAACTGTCGAGTGCCTAGATATTATTTAGATTTTCTTTGATTCAGGTAAAATTAGAATTTTGGTATTTTACATGAGAGAGCATACTGAGTTGGTGTATATACTCCAAAACAGAGTAGAATTAGGAATTGTATATATTTTTTTACAAACTATATAAAGAGCTATTTTCTTTTACCTTTGGAAGGCCTAGATATTATTTAGATTTTTTTCGATTCACGTAAAATTTGAATTTCGGTATTTTACATGAGAGAGCATACTGAGTTGGTGTATATACTCCAAAACAGAGTAGATTAATGCATTGTGTATTTTTTTTGACAGATTATATTAAGAGAAATTTTTCTTTTAACATTGGGGTGCCTAGATAATCTTTAGATTATTTTAGATATTTTTCGATTCTGGTAAAATTAGAATTTCGGTATTTCACATGAAAGAGCATAATGAGTTGGTGTATGTACTCAAAAACAGAGTAGAATAGGTCATTGTATATTTTTTTCTGATAGTTTATATTCAGAGCAATTTTATTTTTAACATTAAGTTTCCTAAATAATATTTAGATTTTTTGGATTCGAGTAAAATTAGAGTTTCTGTATTTTACATGAGAGAGCATACTGACTTGGTGTATATTCTCCAAAACAGAGTAGAATAAGGCATTGTATATTTTTTTACAGACTATATTCAGAGCCATTTTATTTTAACTTTGGAACGCCTAGATATCATTAAGATTTTTTTCGATTCACGTAAAATTAGAATTTCGGTATTTTACATGAGAGAGCATACTGAGTTGGTGTATGTACTCTAAAACAGAGTAGAAAAATGCATTGTATATTTTTTCTGACAGACTATATTCAGAGCAATTTTGTTTTTAACATTGGGGTTCCTAGATAATATTTAGATTTTTTTCGGTTCACTTAAATGTAGAATTTCTGTATTTTACATGAGAGAGCATATTGAGATGGTGTATATACTCCAAAATAGAGTAGAAAAGGGCATTCTATATTTTTTCTGACAGATTATATTCAGAGCAATTTTGTTTTTAACATTGGGTTGCCTAGATAATATTTAGATTCATTTCGATTCATGTAAAATTAGAATTTCTGTATTTTAAATGAGAGAGCATATGGAGTTGGTGTATATACTCAAAATCAGGGTAGAATAGGGCATTGTATATTTGTTCTGACAGATTATATTCAGTGAAATTTTTTTTTTAACATTGGGGTTCCTAGATAGTATTTAGATTAATTTGATTCGAGTAAAATTAGAATTTCTGTATTTTACATGACAGAGCATACTGAGTTGGTGTATATACTCCAAAATAAAGTAGAATAAGGTATTGTATATTTTTTCTAACAGACTATATTTAGAGCCATTTTTTTTCAACTTTGGGGTGCATAGATATTATTTAGATTATTTTCGATTCATGTAAAATTAGAATTTCACTATTTTAAATGAGAGTGCATACTGAGTTGGTGTATATACTCCAAAACAGAGTAGAATAAGGCATTGTATACTTTTTCTAACAGAGTATATTCATAGACATTTTCTTTTAACTTTGGGGCACCAAGATATTATTTAGTTTTTCGATTCACGTAAAATTAGAAATTTGGTATTTTCCATGAGAGGGCATATTGAGTTGGTGTATATACTCCAAAACAGAGTAGAATAAGGCATTGTATATTTTTTGTAACAGACTTTATTAAGAGCCATTTTCTTATAACTTTCGGGCACCTAGATATTACTTAAATATTTTTCGATTCACGCAAAATTAGAATTTCGGTATTTTACATGAGAGAGCATGTTCAGTTGGCGTATATACTACAAAAAAGAGTAGAAAAGGACATTGTGTATTTTTTCTGACTGATTATATTCAGAGCAATTTTGCTTTTAACATTGGCGTGCCTATATAATATTTAGATTATTTTCGATTCACTTAAATATAGAATTTCTTTATTTTACATAAGAGAGCATATGGAGTTGTTGTATGTACTCCAAAACAGAGTAAAATAGAGCATTGTACATTTTATCTGACAGATTATATGCAGAGCAATTTTCTTTTTAACATTGGGGTGCCTAGATAATAGATTTTTTTCGATTCATGTAGAATTAAAATTTCTGTATTTTACTTGAGAGAGCATACTGAGTTGTTGTATATACTCCAAAACACGGTAGAATAATTCATTGTATATTTTTTCTAACACACTATATTCAGAGAATTTCTCTTATCTTTGAAGTGCCAAGATATTATTTAGATTTTATTCGATTCTTGTAAAATTAGAATTTCGTTATTTTACACGAGAGAGCATATTGAGTTGCTGTATATACTACAAATAAGAGGAAAATAGTGCATTGTATATTTTTTCTGACAGCTTATATTCAGAGCAATTTTGTTTTTACATTCTGCTGCCTAGATAATATTTAGATTTTTATCGATTCGGTTGAATATAGAATTTTTGTATTTTACATGAGAAAGCATATGGAGTTGGTGTATATACTCCACAACAGTGTAGAATAAGGCATTGTATATTTTTTCTAAAAGCCTATATTCAGAGCCATTTTCTTTTAACTTTGGATCACCTAGATATTATTTAGATTTTTTTCTATTCATGTAAAATTAGACAATCTGTATTTTACAGAAGACAGCATATTGAGCTGGTGTATATACTCCAAAACAGATTAGAAAAGGGCATTGTATATTTTTTCTGATAGATTATATTCAGAGGAACTTCGCTTTTAATGTTGGGTTACCTAGATAATATTTAGATTTTTTTCGATTCACGTATATTTACAATTTCGGTATTTTACATGAGACAGCATACTTAGTTGGTTTATATAATCAAAAGTAGAGTAGAATAAGGCATTGTATATTTTTTTAACAGATTATATTCAGAGCCATTTTCTTTTAAATTTGGGGTACCTAGATATTTTTTAGATATTTTTTGATTCGCGTAAAATTAGAATTTTGGTATTGTACAAAAGAGAGCATATTGAGTTGGTGTATATACTCAAAAACAGAATAGAAAAAAGCCTTGTATATTTTTTTCTGTCAGATTATATTCAGAGAAATATTTTTATTAACATTGGGGTGGCTAGATAATATTTAGATTTTTTTCGATTCGCTTAAATATAGACTTTCTGTATTTTACATAAAAGAGCATACTGAGTTGGTGTATATACTCCAAAACAAAGTAGAGTACGGCATTGTATATTTTTTCTGACATCTTATATTCAGAGCATTTTTGCTTTTAGCATTCTGGTGTCTAAATAATATTTATATTTTTTTTTGATTCGCTTATATATAGAATTTCTGTATTTTACATGAGAGAGCATATGGAGTTGCTGTATATACTAAAAACCAGAGTAGAATGTGGCATTGTATATATTTTCCGACAGATTATATACAGAGCAATTTTGTTTTTAAAATTGGGGTGCCTAGATATTATTTAGATTTTTTTTCGTTTCACGTAAAATTTGAATTTGGTTATTTTACTTTAGAGAGCATACTGAGTTGGTGTATATACTGAACAACAGAGTAGAATAGGGCATTGTATATTTTTTCTGACAGATTATATTCAGAGCAATTTTGTTTTTAACATTGGAATGCCTAGATAATATTTAGATTTTTTCGATTCGGGTAAAATTAGAATTTCTGTATTTTACATGAGAGAGCATATTTAGTTGGTGTATATACTACAAAAGAGAGTAGAAAAGGGCATTGTATATTTTTTTGACAGATTATATTCTGAGCAATTTTGCTTTTAACATTGGGGTGCCTCGATATTATTTAGCTTTTCTTCAATACGCTTAAATGTAGAATTTCTGTATTTTACATGAGAGAGCATATGGAGTTGCTGTATATACTCCAAAACAGAGTAGAATAGGGCATTTTATATTTTACTGACAGATTATTTTCAGAGCAATTTTGTTTTTAACATTAACGTTCATAGATAATATTTAGATTTTTGTTAATTCACGTAAAATTAGAATTTCTGTATTTTACATGAGACAGCATACTGAGTTGGTGTATATACTCCAAAACAGAGCAGAATAAGGCATTGTATATTTTCTCTGACAGACTATATTCAGAGCCATTTACTTTTAACTTTGGGGCGCCTAGATATTATTTAGATTTTTTTCGATTCACGTAAAATTAGAATTTCTGTATTTTATATGAGAGAGCATATTGAGGTGGTGTATATACTCCAAAACAGAGTAGAAAAGGGCATTGTATATTTTTTCTGACAGAGTATATTACGAGCAATTTTGCTTTTAACATTGGGGTGCCTAGATAATATTTAGATTTTTTCGATTCCCGTAAAATTAAAATTTCTGTATTTTACATGAGAGAGCATATTTAGTTGATGTATATACTGCAAAAGAGAGTACAATAAGGCTTTGTATATTTTTTCTAACAGACTATATTGAGAGCCATTTTCTTTTAAGTTTGGGGCGCCTAGATATTATTTAGAATTTTTTCGATTCACGTAAAATTAGAATTTCGGTATATTACATGAGAGAGCATACTGAGTTGGTGTATATACTGAACAACAGAGTAGAATAAGGCATTGTATATTTTTTCTGACAGATTATATTCAGAGCAATTTTGTTTTTAATATTGGGGTTCCTAGACAATATTTAGATTTTTCGTTTCGGGTAAGATTAGAATTTCCTTATTTTACATGAGAGAGCATATTGAGTTGGTGTATATACTACAAATCAGAGTAAAAAAGGGCATTGTATATTTTTTCTGACAGATTATATTCAGAGCAATTTTCCTTTTAACTTTGGGTTGCCTAGATAATACTTAGATTTTGTTAGATTCGCTTAAATATAGAATTTCTGTATTTTACAAGAGAGAGAATATTGATGTGGTGTATATACTCCAAAACAGAGTAGAAAAGGGCATTGTATATTTTTTCTGACAGAGTATATTACGAGCAATTTTGTTTTTAATATTGGGGTTCCTAGATAATATTTAGATTTTTTCGTTTCGGGTAAGATTAGAATTTCCTTATTTTACATGAGAGAGCATATTGAGTTGGTGTATATGCTACAAATCAGAGTAAAAAAGGGCATTGAATATTCTTTCTGACAGATTATATTCAGAGAAATTTTCCTTTTAACTTTGGGTTGCCTAAATAATACTTAGATTTTTTTAGATTCGCTTAAATATAGAATTTCTGTATTTTACATAAGAGAGCATATGGAGTTGGTGTATACACTCCAAAACAGAGTAGAATAGGGCATTGTATATTTTCTCTGACAGAATATATTGAGAGCAATTTTGTTTTTTACATTGGGGTGCCTAGATAATATTTAGATTTTTTTCGATTTGTGTAAAATTAAAATTTTGGTATTTTACATGAGAGAGCATATTCAGTTGGTGTATATACTACAAAACAGAGTAGAAAAGGGCAGTGTATATTTTTTCTGGCAGATTATATTCAGAACAATTTTGCTTTTAATATTGGGGTGCCTAGATAATATTAAGATTTTTTTCAATTTGCATAAATATAGAATTTCTGTATTTTACATGAGACAGCATATGGAGTTCGTGTATATACTTTAAAAGAGAGTACAATAGGGCACTGTATATTTTTTCTGAAATATTATATTCTGAGAAATTTTGTTTTTAACATTGAGGTGCCTACATAATATTTAGATTTTTTTCAATTCATGTAAAATTAGAATTTCTGTATTTTAAATGAGAGCGCATACTGAGTTGGTGTATATACTCCAAAACAGAGTAGAATAAGGCATTGTTTATTTTTTCTAAGAGACTATATTCAGAGAAATTTTTCTGTTAACATTCGGGTGCCAAGATAATATTTAGATTATTTTCGATTCACGTAAAATTAGAATTACGGTATTTTACATGAGAGAGCATATTGAGTTGGTGTATATACTCCAAAAGAGAGTAGAATAGGGCATTGTATATTTTTTATGGCAGATTATATTCAGAGCAATTTTGTTATTAACATTGGGGTGCCTAGATAATATTTAGATTTTTTTGATCCGCTTAAATATAGAATTTCTGTATTTTACTTGAGAGAGCATATTAATGGGGTGTATATACTACAAAACGGTAGAAAAGGGCATTCTATATTTTTTATGTCAGATTATATTCCAAGCAATTTTGCTTTTAACATTGGGGTGCCTAGATAATATTTAGATTTTTTTGAATTCATGTAAAATTAGAATTTTGATATTTTACATGAGAGGGCATACTGAGTTGGTGTATATACTCCAAAAAAGAGTAGAATAGGGCATTTTATATTTTTTCTAACAGATTATATTCAGATCTATTTTGTTTTTAGCATTGGGGTGCCTAGATAATATTTAGATTTTTTTGATTCTGGTAAAGTTAGAATTTTTGTGTTTTACACTAGAGAGCATATTGAGTTTGTGTATATACACCAAAACAGAGTAGAAAAGGGCATTGTATATTTTTTCTGACATATTATATTCACAGCAATTTTGCTTTTAAAATTGGGGTGCCTAGATAATATTTAGATTTGTTTTGATTCACGTAAAATTAGAATTTCGGTATGTTACATGAGAGAGCATACTGAGTTGATGTATATACTTTAAAACAGAGTACAATTGGGCATTGTATTTTTTTTCTGACAGATTATCTTAGGAGCGATTTTGTTGTTAACAGTGGTTGCCTAGATAATATTTAGATTATTCAATTCACGTAAAATTAGAATTTCTCTATTTTACATGAGAGAGCATATTGAGTTGTTGTATATACTGGAAAACAGAGTAGAAAAGGGCATTGTATATTTCTTCTGACAGATTATATTCAGAGCAATTTTGGTTTTAACATTGGGGTGCCTATATAATATCTAGATTATTTTCGTTTCGCTTAAATATAGAATTTCTGTATTATACATTAGAGAGCATATGGAATTGGTGTATATACTTTAAAACAAAGTAGAATAGGGCATTGTATATTATTTCTGAAAGATTGTATTCAGAGCAATTTTGTTTTTAACATTGGGGTGCCTAGATAATACTTAGATATTTTTCGATTCACGTAAAATTAGAATTTCTGTATTTTACATGAGAGAGCATAATGAGTTGGTGTACATACTCTAAAAAAGCGTAGAAAAGGGCATTTTGGCTGGGCGTGGTGGCTCAAGCCTGTAATCTCAGCACTTTGGCAGGCCGAGGCGGGTGGATCACGAGCTCGAGAAATCAAGGCCAACCTGGTCAACATGGTGAAACCCCGTCTCTACTAAAAATACAACAAATTAGTGGGGCACGGTGGCGCATGCCTGTAATCCCAGCTACTCCGGAGGCTAAGGCAGGAGAATTGCCGGAACCCAGGAGGCGGTGGTTGTGATGAGCCGAGATCGCGACATTGCACTCCAGCCTTGGTAACAAAAGCGAAACTCCTTCTCAAAAAAAAAAAAAAAAAGAAAAGAAAAGTGCATTGTATATTTTTTCTGACAGAAGATATTAAGAGATATTTTGATTTTAACATTGGGTTGCATAGATAATACTTAGATTTTTTTCAATTCGCTTAAATATAGAATTTCTGTATTTTACATTAGAGAGCATATTGAGTTGGTGTATATACTCCAAAACAGAGTAGAATAGGGCATTGTATATTTTTTCTGACAGATTATATTCAGAGCAATTTTGTTTTTAACATTGGGGTGCCTAGATAATATTTAGATATTTATAAATTCATGTGAATTTAGAATATCGGTATTTAACATGAGAGAGCATACTGAGTTTGTGTATATATTCCAAAACAGAGTACAATAAGGCATTGTATATTTTTTCTTACAGACTATATTCAGAGCCATTTTCTTTTAACTTTGGGGCGCCTAGATAATATTTAGATTTTTTTTGATTCACGTAAAATTAGAATTTCGGTATTTTAAATGAGAGAGCATATTGAGTTTGTGTATCTTCTCCAAAACAGAGTAAAAAAGGGCATTGTATATTTTTTCTGACAGATTATATTCAGAGCAATTTTGATTTTAACATTGGGGTGTCTAGATTATATTCAGATATTTTCGATTTGGGTAAAGTTAGAATTTCTGTGTTTTACATGAGAGAGCATATTTAGTTGGTGTATATAGTCTAAAACAGAGAAGAAAAAGGCATGGTATATTTTTTCTGACAGATTATATTCAGAGCAATTTTGCTTTTAACATTGTTGTGCCTAGATAATATTTAGATTTTTTTCGATTCACGTAAAATTAGAATTTCGGTATTTTACATGAGAGAGCATACTGAGTTGGTTTATATACTCCAAAACAGAGTAGAATAGGGCATGGTATATGTTTTCTGACAGATTATATTCAGAGCAATTTTGCTTTTAATATTGGGGTGCCTGGATAATATTTAGATTTTTTTTGATTCGCATAAATATAGAATATCTGTATTTTACATGACAGAGCATATGGAGTTGGTGTATATGCGCCAAAAATAAAGTAGAGTAGGGCATTGTATATTTTTACTGACAGATTATATTCAGAGCAATTTTGATTTTACATTGAGGTACATAGATAATGTTTAGATTTTTTTCGATTCATGTAACATTAGAATTTCGGTATTTTAAATGAGACAGCATATTGAGTTGGTGTATATACTCCAAAACCGAGTAGAAAAGGGCATTGTATATTTTTTCTGACAGACTACATTCAGAGCAATTTTGCTTTTAACATTGGGGTGCCTAGATAATATTTAGAATTTTTTTGATTCGCATAAATTTAGAATTTCGGTATTTTACAAGAGAGAGCATATTGAGTTGGTGTATATGCTACAAAACAGAGTAGAAAAGGGCATTGTGTATTTCTTCTAACAGATTATATTCAGTGGAATTTTGCTTTTAACATTGGGGTGCCTAGATAATATTTAGATCTTTTCGATTCACTTAAATATAGAATTTCTGTATTTTATATAAGAGCGTAAGGAGTTGGTGTATATACTCCAAAACAGAGTAGAATAAGGCATTTTATATATTTTCTGAGATATAATACTCAGAGCAATTTAGTTTTAAACATTGGGGTGACTAGATAATATTTAGATTTTTTCAATTCGGGTAAAATTAGAATTTCTGTATTATAAATGAGAGAGCATACTGAGTTGGTTTATGTACTCCAAAACAGATTAGAATAAGTCATTGTATATTTTTTCAAACAAACAATATTGAGAGCCATTTTCTTTTAACTTTGAAGAGCCAAGATATTAATAAGATTTTTTTCTATTCGCGTAAAATTAGAATTTTGGTATTTTACTTGAGAGAGCATACTGAGTTGGAGTCTATACTCCCAAAAAGTGTACAATAAGGCGTTGTATATATATTCTAACAGACTATATTCAGAGCCATTTTATTTTAACTTTGCATCACCTAGATATTATTTAGATATTTTTCGATTCGCACAAAATTAGAATTTCGGTATTTTACATGAGAGAGCATATAGAGTTGGTGTATATACTACAAAATAGAGTGGAAAAGGGCATTGTATATTTTTTCTGACAGATTATATTCAGTGCAATTTTGCTTTTAACATTGGACTGTTTAGATAATATTTAGATTTTTTTCGATTCGCTTAAATATAGAATTTCTGTATTTTACATGAGAGAGCATATGGAGTTGGTGTATATACTATGAAACAGAGTAGAATAGGTCATTGTATATTTTAATGACAGATTATATTCAGAGTAATTTTGCTGTTAACATTGGGGTGCCTAGATAATATTTAGATTTTTTTCGATTCGCTTCAATATAGAATTTCTGTATTTTACATGAGAGAGTATATTGCGTTGGTGTATATACTCCAAAACAGACTAGAATAAGGCATTGTATATTTTTTGTGACAGATTATATTCAGAGCAATTTTGTTTTTAACATTGGGGTGCCTAGATAATATTTAGATTTTTTCGATTTGGGTAAAATTAGAAATTCTGTATTTTACATGAGACAGCATACTGAGTTGGTGTATATACTCCAAAACAAAGTAGAATAAGGCATTGTATATTTTTTCTAACAGAATATATAAAAAGCCATTTTCTTTTAACTTTGGGATGCCTAGATATTGTTTAGATTTTTTTCGATTTGCGTAAAATTAGAATTTCGGCATTTTACATGAGAGAGCATATTGTGTTGGTGTATATACTACAAAACAGAGTAGAAAAGGGTATTGTATATTTTAAATGACAGACTATATTCAGAGAAATTTTGCTTTTATCATTGGGGTGCCTAGATTATATTTAGATTTTTTCGATTCTGGTAAAATTAGAATTTCTGTATTTTACATGAGAGAGCATACTGAGTTGGTGTATATACTCCAAAACAGAGTACAATAAGGCATTGTATATTTTTTCAAACAGATTATACTCAGAGCCATTTTCTTTAAACTTTGGGGCACCTAGATATTATTTAGATTTTTTTTGATTCGTGTAAAATTATCATTTCGGCATTTTACATGAGAGAGCATACTGAGTTGGATTATATACTACAAAACAGAGTAGAAAAGGGCATTGTATATTTTTTCTGACCGATTATATTCAGCGCAATTTTGCTTTTAACATTGGGGTGCCTAGATAATATTTAGATTTTTTTACATTCGCGTATTATTAGAATTTCGGCATTTTACATGTGGGAGCATATTGAGTTGGTGTATATTACGCAAAACAATGTAGAAAAGGGTATTGTATATTATTTCTGACAGATTATATTCAGAGCAATTTTGCTTTTCATATTGGTGTTCCTAGATAATATTTAGATTGTTTTCAATTCCCGTAAATTTAGAATCTGGTAATTTACATGAGAGAGCATATTGAGTTGATGTATATACTCCAAAACAGAGTAAAATAGGGCATTGTATATTTTTTCTGACAGATTATATTCAGATACATTTTCTTTTTATATTGGGGTGCCTAGGTTATATTTAGAATTTCTTCGATTCGCGTGTATACAAAATGTTTGTATTTTACCTGAGAGAGCATATTGGGTCGGTGTATATACTCCAAAACAGAGTAGAAAAGGGCATTGTATATTTTTTCTGAAAGATTATATTCAGAGCAATTTAGCTTTTAACATTTGGGTGCCTAGATAATATTTAGATTTTTTTCGATTCGCTTAAATATAGAATTTTGGTATTTTACATGAGAGAGCATATTGAGTTGGTTGATATACTCTAAAACAGAGTAGAAAAGGGCATTGTGTATATTTTTTGATAGATGATAATCAGAGAAATTTTGCTTTTAACATTGGGGTGCCTAGATAATAATTAGATTTTCTTCGATTCAGGTAAAATTAGAATTTTTGTATTTTACATGAGAGAGCATATTGAGTTGGTGTATATACTCCAAAAAAGAGTAGAAAATGTCATTGTGTATTTTCTGTGACAGACTCTATTCAAAGAAATTTTGCTTTTAACATTGGGTTGCCTAGATAATTTTTAGATTTTTTTTGATTTGCGTTATATAGAATTTATGTATTTTACATGAGAGAGCATATTGGGTTTGTGTATATACTCCAAAAAAGGGTAGAAATGGGCATTGTATATTATTTATGACAGATTATATTCAGGGCAATTTTGCTTTTAATATTGGGGTTCCTAGATTATATTTATATTTTTTTCTATTCCCGTAAATTTAGAATTTATGTAATTTACATGAGAGAGCATATTGAGTTGGTGTATATACTCCAAAACAGAGTAGAATAGGGCATTGTATATTTTTTCTGACAGATTATATTCAGATCCATTTTCGTTCCACATTGGGGTGCCTAGATAATATTTAGAATATTTTCGATTCACGTGTATATAGAATTTTTTTATTTTACCTGAGGGAGCATATTGGGTTGGTATATATACTCCAAAACAGACTATAAAAGAACATTGTATATTTTTTCTGAAAGATTATATTCAGAGCAATTTAGCTTTTAACATTGGGGTGCCTAGATAATATTTAGATTTTTTTCGATTTGAGTAAATTTAGAATTTCGGTATTTTTCATGAGAGGACATATTGAGTTGGTTTATATACTCCAAAAAAGAGTAGAAAAAGGCAATGTATATTTTTTCTGACAGATTATATTTAGATCCATTTTCTTTTTAAATTGGGGTGCCTAGATAATATTTAGATTTTTTTCGATTCGCGTGTATATAGAATTTCGGTATTTTACATGAGAGAGCATATTGGTTTGGTGTATATACTCCAAAACACAGTAGAAAAAAGCATTCTATATTTTTTCTGAAAGACTATTTTCAGAGCAATTTTGCTTTTAACGTTGGGGTGCCTAGATAATATTTAGATTTCTTTCGTTACGCATAAATTTAGAATTTCGGTATTTTACATGAGAAAGCACATTGAGTTGGTTTATATATTCAAAAACAGAGTAGAAAAGGGCATTGTATATTTTTTCTGACTGAATATATTCAGATCCATTTTCTTTTTACATTGGAGTGCCTAGATTATATTTAGATTTTTTTCTATTCGCGGGTATATAGAATTTCGGTATTTTACATGAGAGAGGATATTTAGTTGGGGTATATACACCAAAACAGAGTAGAAAAAAGCATTGTATATTTTGTCTGAAACATTATATTCGGAGCAAATTTGCTTTTTACAATGGGGTGCCTAGATAATATTTAGATTTTTTTCGCTTCGTGTAAAATTAGTATTTCGGTATTTTTTATAAGAGAGCATATTGAGTGTGTGTATAGACTCCAAAACAAAGTAGAAAAAAAGGCATTGTATATTTTTACTGACAGATTATATTCAGAGCAATTTTGCTTTTACATTGAGGTACATAGATAATGTTTAGATTTTTTTCGATTCATGTAACATTAGAATTTCGGTATTTTAAATGAGACAGCATATTGAGTTGGTGTATATACTCCAAAACCGAGTAGAAAAGGGCATTGTATATTTTTTCTGACAGACTACATTCAGAGCAATTTTGCTTTTAACATTGGGGTGCCTAGATAATATTTAGAATTTTTTTGATTCGCATAAATTTAGAATTTCGGTATTTTACAAGAGAGAGCATATTGAGTTTTTGTATATACTACAAAACAGAGTAGAAAAGGGCATTGTATATTTCTTCTAACAGATTATATTCAGGGAAATTTTGCTTTTAACATTGGGGTGCCTAGATAATATTTAGATTATTTTCGATTCACTTAAATATAGAATTTCTGTATTTTATATGAGAGCGTAAAAAGTTAGTGTATATTTTCCAAAACAGAGTAGAAAAAAGCATTGTATATATTTTCTGACACATTATATTCAGAGTAATTTTTGTTTTAACATTGGGGTGCCTAGTTAATATTTAGGTTTTTTTCGATTCGAGTAAGTTTACAATTTCTGTATTTTACATGAGAGAAAATATTGAGTTGGTGTATATAGTCCAAAACAAAGTAGAAAAGGGCGTTGTATATTTTTTCTGACAGATTATATTCTGATCCGTTTTCTTTCCACATTGGGGTGCCTAGATAATATTTAGATTTTTTTCGATTTGCGTGTATATAGAATTTCTGTATTTTAGATGAGAGAGCATATTGAGTTGGTGTATATACTCAAAAACAGGGTAGAAATGGGCATTGTATATTATTTCTGACAGATTATATTCAGAGCAATTTTTCTTTTAACATTGGGGTTCCTAGATAATATTTAGATTTTTTTCGATTCCCGTAAAATTAGTATTTCGGTACTTTACATGAGAGAGCATATTAAGTTGGGGTATATACTACAAAAAAGAGTAGATAATGACATTGTATATTTTTTCTGACAGATTAAATTCAGAGAAATTTTTGTTTTAACATTGGGGTCCCTAGATAATATTTAGATTTTTTTTGATTCACTTAAATATGGAATTACTGTATTTTACATTAGAGAGCATATGGAGTTGGTGTATATACTACGAAACAAAATAGAATAGGGCATTGTATATTTTTTCTGACAGATTACATTCAGAGCAATTTTTCTTTTAACATTAAGGTGCCTAGATAATTTTTAGATTTCTTCGATTCGAGTAAAATTAGAATTTCTGTATTTTACATGAGAGAGCATAATGAGTTGGTGTACATACTCTAAAACAGAGTAGAATAGGGCATTGTATATTTTTTCTGACAGATTATATTCAGAGAAATTTGCTTTTAACATTGGGGTTCCTAGATAATATTTAGATTTTTTTGATTCGTATAGAATTAGAATTTCTGTATTTTTCATGAGAGAGCATATTGAGTTGGTGTATATACTCCAAAACAGAGTAGAATAAGGCATTTTATATTTTTTTAACACACTATATTCTGTGCCATTTTCTTTTAACCTTGGGCACCTAGATATTATTTAGATTTTTTTCGATTCACGTAAAATTAGAATTTCGGTATTTTATATTAGAGAGCATATTGAGATGGTGTATATACTACAAAACAGAGTAGAAAAGGGAATTGTATATTTTTTCTGACAGATTGTACTCAGCGCAATTTTGCTTTTAACAAATGGGTGCCTATATAATATTTAGATTTTTTTCGAATGTCTTAAATATAGAATTTCTGTATTTTACATGAGAGAGCATATGGAGTTGGTGTATATCCTCCAAAACATAGTAGAATAGGACATTGTATATTTTTTCTGACAGATTATATTCAAAACAATTTTTTTCTTAACATTGGGGTGCCTAGATAATATTTAGATTTTTTTCGATTCACCTAAAATTAGAATTCCGTTATTTTACATGAGAGAGCATACTGACTTGTTTTATACACTCCAAGACAGAGTAGATTAGGGCATTGTGTATTTTCTTTGACAGATTATATTCAGAGCAATTTTGCTTTTAACATTGGGGTGCCTATATAATATTTAGATTTTATTACATTCGCGTAAAATTAGAATTTCGGCATTTTACATGAGGGAGCATATTGAGTTGGTGTATATTACCCAAAACAATGTAGAAAAGGGCATTGTATATTATTTCTTACAGATTATATTCAGAGCAATTTTGCTTTTCATATTGGGGTTCCTAGATAATATTTAGATTTTTTTTTAATTCCCGTAAATTAGAATTTGGTAATTTACATGAGAGAGCATATTGAGTTGGTGTATATACTCCAAAACAGAGTAGAATGGGGCATTGTATATTTTATCTGACAGATTATTTTATGATACATTTTCTTTTTATATTGGGGTGCCTAGATAATATTTAGAATTGTTTCGATTCGCGTGTATATTGAATTTTTGTATTTTACCTGAGAGAGCATATTGGGTCCATGTATATACTCCAAAACAGAGTAGAAAAGGGCATTGTATATTTTTTCTGAAAGATTATATTCAGAGCAATTTAGCTTTTAACATTGGGGAGCCTAGATAATATTTAGGTTTTTCTCAATTCACGTAAAATTAGAATTTCTGTATTTTAAATGAGAGCACATACTGAGTTGGTGTATATACTCCAAAAAAAAGTAGAATAAGGCATTGTATATTATTTTTAACAGACTATATTCAGAGCCATTTTCTTTTAACTTTGGGGTGCCTAGATATTATTTAGATTATTTTCGATTCACGTAAAATTAGAATTTCTGTATTTTACATGAGAGAGCATATTGAGGTGGTGTATATACTCCAAAACAGAGTAGAAAGGGGCATTCTATATTTTGTCTGACAGATTATTATCAGAGCAATTTTGCTTATAACATTCGGGTGTCTAGATAATATTTAGATTTTTTTCGATTCACGTAAAATTAAAATTTCGTTATTTTACATGAGAGAGCAAACTGAGTTGGTGTATATACTTTAAAACAGAGTAGAATCGGGCATTGTATATTTTCTCTGACAGTTTATATTGAGAGCAATTTTTTTTTTTAACATTGGGGTGCCTATATAATATTTAGATTTTTTTCGATTCGGGTAAAATTAGAATTCTGACTTGGTTTATATACTACAAAACAAAGTAGAAGAGGTCATTGTATATTTTTTCTGACAGATTACATTGAGAGAAATTTTGCTTTTAATATTGGGGTGCCTAGATAATATTTATATTTTTTTCGATTCACTTAAATATAGAAATTCTGTATTTTACATGAGAGAGTATATGGTGTTGGTGTATCTACTCCAAAACAGAGTAAAATAGGGCATTTTATATTTTTTCTGACAGATCATACTTAGAGCAATTTTGTTTTTAACATTAGGGTGTCTAGATAATATTTACATTATTTCGATTCGGCTGAAATTAGAATTTTGGTATTTTACATGAGAGAGCATACTGAGTTGGTGTATATACTCCAATAAAGAGTAGAATAAGGCATTGTATATTTTTTCGAACAGACTATATTCAGAGCCATTTTCTTTTAACTTTGGGGTGCCTAGATATTATTAAGATTATTTTCGGTTCACGTAAAATTAGCATTTCAGTATTTAACATGAGAAAGCATACTGAGTTGGTGTATATACTTCAAAACAGTGTAGAAAAGAGCATTGTATATTTTTTCTGACAGACTATATTCAGAGCAATTTTGCTTTTAACATTAGGATGCCTAGATTATATTTACTTTTTTTCGATTCACGTCAAATTAGAATTTCAATATTTTATATGAGAGACCATACGTAGTTGGTGTATATACTCCAAAAAAGAGTAAAATAAGGCATTGTATATTTTTTCTAACAGACTATATTCAGAGCCATTTTCTTTTAACTTCAGGGTGCCTAGATATTATTTAGAATTTTTTCGATTTGCATAAAATTTTAATTTCGGGATTTTACATGAAAGAGCATATTGAGTTGGTGTATATACTCCAAAACAGAGTAGAAAAGGGCATTGTATATTTTTTCTAACATATTTTATTCAGAGCAATTTTGCTTTTAACATTGGGGTGCCTAGATAATATTTAGGTTTTTTTGATTCACGTAAAATTAGAATTTCTGTATTTTACATGCGAGAGCATACCTAGTTGGTTTATATACTCCAAAACAGAGTAGAATAGGGCATTGTATATTTGTTCTGACAGATTATATTCAGAGCAATATTGTTTTTAACATTCGGGTGCCTAGATAATATTTAGATTTTATCGATTTGGGTAAAATTAGAATTTCTGTATTTTACACAAGAGAGCATACTGACTTGGTGTATATACTCCAAAACAAAGTAGAATAAGGCATTGTACATTTTGTCTAACAGACTATATTCAGAGCCATTTTCTTTTAACTTTGGGAAGACTAGATATTATTTAGATTTTTTTGGTTCACGGAAAATTAGAATTTCGGTATTTTACATGAGAGAGCCTACTGAGTTGGTGTATATACTCTAAAACAGAGTAGAATAGGGCATTGTATATTTTCTCTGACACATTATATTCAGAGCAATTTTGCTTTTAACATTGGGGTGCCTAGATAATATATAGATTTTTTTCAATTCACTTAAATATAGAATTTCAGTATTTTACATGATTGAGAATATGGAGTTGATTTATATACTCCAAAAAAAAGTAGAATAGGGCATTGTATATTTTTTCTGACAGATTATTTTCAGAGCAATTTTGTTTTTAACATTGGGATTTCTAGATAATATTTAGATTTTTTTCGATTCCCGTAAAATTAGAATTTCGGTATTTTACATGAGAGAGGATACTGAGTGGGTGTATATACTCCAAAACAGAATAGAATAAGGCATTGTGTATTTTTTCTAACAGACTATATTCAGAGCCATTTTCTTTTCACTTTGGGGCAGCTAGATATTATTTAGATTTTTTCGATTTGCGTAAAATTTGAATTTGAGTATTTTACATGAGAGAGCATTTTGAGTTGGTGTATATACTCCAAAATAGAGTAGAATAGGGCATTGTATATTTTTTCTCACATACTATATTCAGAGCCATTTTCTTTCAACTTTGGAACGCCTAGGTATTTTTCAGATTTTTTTCGATTCGCGTAAAATTTTAATTTCGGTATTTTACATGAGAGAGCATATTGAGATGGTGTATATACTACTATTCAGAACAATTTTTTATTACATTGGGGTGCCTAGATAATATTTAGATTTTTTTCGATTCATGTAAATTTAGAATTTCTGTATTTTATATGAGACAGCATACTGAGTTGGTGTATATACTCCAAAACAGGGTAGAATAAGGCATTGTATATTTTTTCTAACAGACTATATTCAGAGCCATTTTCTTTCAACTTTGGGGCACCTAGATATTATTTAGATTTTTTTCGATTCACGTAAAATTAGAATTTCGGTATTTTACATGAGAGAGCATAAGAAGTTGGATTATATATTCCAAAAAAGAGTAGAAAAAAGCATTGTGTATTTTTTCTGACAGATTATATTTTGAGAAATTATGCTTTTAACATTGAGGTGCCTAGATAATATTAAATATTTTTCGATTCACGTAAAATTAGAATTTCGGTATTTTACATGAGAGAGCAAACTTAATTGGTGTATATACTCCAAAACAGATTAGCAAAGGGCATTGTATATTTTTTCTGACAGATTATATTCAGAGCAATTATGTTTTTAACATTGGGGTGCCAATATAATATTTAGATTTTTTCTATTCGTGTAAAATTAAAATTTCTATATTTTACATGAGAGAGCAAACTTAGTTCGTGTATATACTACAAAACAGAGTAAAAAAGTGCATTGTATATTTTTTCAGACAGATTATATTCAGAGCAATTTTGCTTTGAACAATGTGCTGCCTAGATAATATTTAGATTTTTTTCGATTCGCTTAAATATGGAATTTCTGTATTTTACACGATAGAACATATTGAGTGGTGTATATACTCCAAAACAGAGTAGAACAGGATACTGTATATTTTCTCTGAAAGATTATATTCAGAGCAATTTTGTTTTTAACTTTGGGGTGCCTAGATAATATTTAGATTTTTTTCGATTCACGTAAATATAGAATTTCTGTATTTTACATGAGAGACCATAGTGAGTTGCTGTGTATACTCCAAAAGAGAGTAGAATAAGGCATTGTATATTTTTTCTAACAGACTATATTCAGAGCCATTTTCTTTTAACTTCTGGGCGCCTAGATAATATTTAGATTTTTTTGGATTTGCAAAAAATTTGAATTTCGGTATTTTACATGAGAGAGCATATTGAGTTGGTGTATATACTCCAAAACAAAGTAGAATAGGGCATTATATATTTTTTCTGACAGATTATATTCAGACCAATTTTGCTTTTAACATTCGGGTGCCTAGATAATATTTAGATATTTTCGATTCAGGTAAAAGTAGAATTTCTGTATTTTACATGAGAGAGCATACTGAGTTGGTGTATATACTCTAAAACAAAGTAGAATAGTGCATTGTACATTTTCTCTGAGAGATTATATTCAGAGAAATTTTGTTTTTAACATTGCTGTGTCTAGATAATACTTAGATTTTTTTCAATTCGGGTAGAATTAGAATTTCGGTATTTTACATGAGAGAGCACATGGAGTTGGTGTATATACTTTAAAACAGAGTAGAATAGGGCATTGTATAGTTTTCCTGACAGATTCTATTCAGAGCAATTTTGTTATTAAAACTGGGGTGCCTAGATAATATTTACTTTTTTTTCATTCACGTAAAATTAGCATTTCGGTATTTTACATGAGAGAGCATACTGAGTTCGTTTATATAATCCAAAACAAAGTAGAATAAGGCATTCTATATTTTCTCTAACACACTATATTCAGAGCAATTTTCTTTTAACTTTGGGGCGCCTGGATATTATTTAGATTTATTTTGATTCGCGTAAAATTAGAATTTCGGTATTTTACATAAGAGAGCATATTGAGTTGGTGTATATACTCCAAAACAAAGTAGAAAAGGGCATTCTTTATTTTTTCTGACAGATTATATTCAGAGAAATTTTTCTTTTAACATTGGGGTGCCTAGATAATATATAGATTTTTTTCGTTTCACTTAAATATAGAATTTCTGTATTTTACATGAGAGAGAATATGGAGTTGGTGTATATACTCTAAAACAGAGTAGAATAGGGCATATTGTATTTTCTCTAACAGGCTATATTCAGAGACATGTTCTTTTAACTTTGGGGCACCTAGATATTATTTAGATATTTTTGATTCACATAAAATTAGAATTTCGGTATTTTACATGAGAGAGCATGCTGAGTTGGTGTATATACACCAAAGCAGGGTAGAATAGGTCATTGTATATTTTTTCTAACAGATTATATTCAGAGCAATTTTGCTTTTGACACTGAGGTGCCTAGATAATATATAGATTTCTTTCGATTCGCTTAAATATAGAATTTCTGTATTTTTCATGAGAGAGCATATGGAGTTGGTGTATATTCTGCAAAACAGAGTAGAATAGGGCATTGTATATTTTTTCTGACAGATTATATTCAGAGAAATTTTGCTTTTAACATTGGGGTGCCTAGATAATATTTAGATTTTCTTCGATTCGCTAAAATATATAATTTCTGTATTTTACATGGGAGAACATACTGAGTTGGTGTATATACTCCAAAACAGAGGAGAATAGGGCATTGTATATTTTTTCTGACAGTTTATATTCAGAGCAATTTTGTTTTAAACATTGGGGTGCCTAGATAATATTTAGATATTTTCGATTTGAGTCAAATTAGAATTTTGGTATTTTACATGAGAGAGCATATTGAGTTGGTGTATATATGTCATAATAGAGTAGAATAGGGCATTATATATTTTTTCTGACAGATTATATTCAGAGCAATTTTGTTTTAACTTTGGGGTGCGTGGATAATATTGAGATTTTTTTCGATTCACGGAAAATTAGAATTTTGGTATTTTACATGAGAGAGCATACTGAGTTGGTGTATATACTCCAAATCAGAGTAGAATAAGGCATTGTATATTTTTTACAACAGACTATATCCACAGCCATTTTCTTTTAACTTTCGGGCGCCCAGATATTATTTAGATTTTTTTCAATTCGCGTAAAATTAGAATTTCTGTATTTTACATGAGAGCGCATATGGAATTGGTGTATATACTACAAAACAGAATAGAAAAAAGCTTTGTATTTTTGTTCTGACAGATGATATTCAGAGCCATTTTGCTTTTAACATTGGGGTGCCTAGATAATATTTAGATTATTTTCGATTCGCTTAAATATAGAATTTCTGTATTTTACATGAGAGAGCACACTGAGATGGTGTATATACTCCAAATCATTTTAGAATAAGGCATTGTATATTTTTTCAAACAGACTATATTCAGAGCAATTTTCTTTTAACTTTGGGGCGCCTAGATATTATTTAGATTTTTTTCGATTTGAGTAAAATTTTAATTTCGGTATTTTACATTAGAGAGCATATGGAGTTTGTGTATATACAACAAAACACAGTAGAATTGGGCATTGTACATTTTTTCAGACGGATTATATTCAGAGCAATTTTTCTTTTGACATTCGGTTGCCTAGATAATATTTAGATTTTTTTCGATTCACGTAAAATTAGAATTTCGGTATTTTACATGAGAGAGCATACTAAGTTGGTTTATATACTCCAAAAAAGAATAGAATAAGGCATTGTATATTTTCTCTACGGAGTATATTCAGAGCAATTTTATTTTAACTTTGGGGCCCCTAGATATTATTTAGATTTTTTTCTATTCACATAAAATTTGAATTTTGGTATTTTACATGAGAGAGCATATTGAGTTGGTGGATATACTACAAAACAGAGTAGAAGAGAACCTTTTATATTTTTTCTGACAGATTATATTTAGAGCACTTTTGTTTTTAACATTGGGGTGCCTAGATAATATTTAGATTTTTTTCGATTCACGTGAATTTAGAATTTCTGTATTTTATAAGAGAGAGTATACTGAGTGGTTGTATATACTCCAAAACAGAGTAGAATAGGGCATTGAATATTTTTTCTGACAAATTATATTAAAAGCAATATTGTTTTTAACATTGGGGTGCCTAGATAATATTTAGATTTTTTTCAATTCGGGTAAAATTAAAATTTCTGTATTTTACATGAGAGAGAATACTGAGTTGGTGTATATACTACACAACAGAGTAGAAAAGGGCATTGTATATTTTTTCTGACATATTATGTTCAGAGCAATTTTGCTTTTAACATTGGGGTGCCTAGATAATATTTAGATTTTTTTCGATTCACTTAAATTAAGAATTTCTGTATTTTACATGAGAGAGCATATTGAGTTTGTGTATATACTCAAAAACAGAGTAGAATAATGCATTGTATATTTTTTCTAACAGACTATATTCAGAGCAATATTCTTTTAACTTTGGGGCGCCTAGATATTATTTAGATTTTTTTCGATTCACGTAAAATTAGAATTTCGGTATTTTACATGAGAGAGCATATGGAGTTAATCTATATACTCCATAAGAAAGTAGAAAAGGGCATTGTATATTTTTTCTGACAGATTGTATTAAGAGCAATTGTGCTTTGAACATTGGGGTGCCTAGATAATATTTAGATTTTTTTCGATTTCCTTAAATATAGAATTTGTGTATTTTACATGAGAGAGCATATGGAGTTGGTGTATATACTCTAAAGCAAAGTAGAATAGGGCATTGTATATTGTTTCTGACAGATTATGCTTAGAGCAATTTTGTTTTTAACATTGGGGTGCCTAGATAATATTTAGATTTTTTTCGATTCGCTTAAATATAGAATTTCTGTATTTTAAATGAGAGAGCATATTGAGTTGTTGTATATACTCCAAAATAGGGTAGAACGGGGTATTGTTTATTTCTTTCTGACAGATTATAATCATTGAAATTTTGCTTTTAACATTAGGATGCCTAGGTTATATTTAGATTTTTTTTATTCAAGTAAAATTAGAATTTCGGTATTTTACATGAGAGACCATACTGAGTTGGTGTGTATACTTTAAAACAGAGTAGAAAAGGGCATTGTATATTTTTTCTGACAGATAATATTCAGTGCAATTTTGCTTTTAACATTGGGGTGCCTAGATAATGTTTAGAATTTTTTCGATTCACGTAAATTTAGAATTTCGGTATTTTACATGAGAGAGCATACTGAGTTGGTGTATATACTACAAAACTGAGTAGAATAAGGCATTGTATATTTTTTTTAGCAGACTATATTCAGAGCCATTTTCATTTTACTTTGGGGCACCTAGATATTTTTGGTTTATTTCGATTCGTGTAAAATTAGAATTTCGGTATTTTACATGAGAGAGCATATTGAGTTGGTGTATATACTACAAAACAGAGTAGAAAAGGGCATTGTATATTCACAGCAATTTTGCTTTTAACATTGGATTGCCTAGATAATATTTAGATTTTTTCTATTTGGGTAAAATAAGAATTTTGGTATTTTACATGAGAGAATATACTGAGTTGGTGTATATATTCCAAAAGAGACTAGAATAAGGCATTGTATATTTTTTATAACAGATTATATTCAGAGCCATTTTCTTTTAACTTTGGAGCGCCTAGATTTTCTTAAGATTTTTTACCGATTCGCGTAAAATTTGAATTTCGGTATTTTACATAAGAGAGCATATTGAGTTGGTGTATATACTCCTAAACAGAGTAGAAATAAGCATTGTATATTTTTTCTGACAGATTATATTCAGAGAAATTTGCTTTTAACATCGAAGTGCCTAGATAATATTTAGATTTTTTTCGATTCACGTAAAATTAGAATTTCGGTATTTTATATGAGAGAGCATACTTAGTTGGTGTATATACTCCAAAACAGAGTAGAATAAGTCATTGTATATTTTTTCAAACAGACTATATTCAGAGCCATTTTCTTTAAACTTTTAGGCGCCTACATATTATTTAGATATTTTCGATTCGTGTAAAATTAGAATTTCGATATTTTACATGAGAGAGCATAATGAGTTGGGATATATACTCAAAACAGAGTAGAAAAAGGCATTGTATATTTTTTTGACAGATTATATTCAGAGAAATTTTGCTTTTAACATTGGGGTGCCTAGATAATATTTAGATTTTGTTCGATTCTCTTAAATATATAATTTCTGTATTTTACATGAGAGAACATACTGAGTTGGTGTATATACTCCAAAACAGAGGAGAATAGGGCATTGTATATTTTTTCTGACATTTTATATTCAGAACAATTTTGTTTTTAACATTGGGGCGCCTAGATAATATTTAGATATTTTCGATTCGAGTCAAATTAGAATTTTGGTATTTTACATGAGAGAGCATATTGCGGTGGTGTATATACTCCAAAACAGAGTAGAATAAGTCATTGTATATTTTTCATAACAGACTACATTCAGAGACGTTTTCTCTTAACTTTGGGGCACCTAGATATTATTAAGATTTTTTACTGATTCGCGTAATATTAGAATTTCGGTATTTTACACGAGAGAGCATATTGAGTTGGTGTATATACTCCAAAACAGAGTAGAAAAGGGCATTGAATATTTTTTCTGAGAGATTATATTCAGAGCAATTTTGCTTTTAACATCGGGGTGCCTAGATTATATTTAGATTTTTTTCTATTCATGTAAAATTAGAATTTCAATATTTTACATGAGAGCATACTGAGTTGCTTTATATACTCCAAAACAGAGTAGAATAGGGCATTGTACATTTTTTCTGACAGACTATATTCAGAGCAATTTTGCTTGTAGCACTGGGGTGCCTTCATAATATTTAGATTTTTTCGATTCGTATATAATTAGAATTTCTGTATTTTACATAAGAAAGCAAACAGAGTTGGTGTATATACTCCAAAACAGAGTAGAAAAGAGCATTGTATATTTTTTCTCACTGATTATATTAAGAGCAATTTTTCTTTTAACATTGGGGTGCCTAGATAATATTTATATATTTTTCGATTCGCTTAAATATAGAATTTTTGTATTTTACATAAGAGAGCATATGGAGTTGGTGTATACACTCAAAAACCGAGTAGAATAGGTCATTGGTTATTGTTTTTGACAAATTATATTCAGCGCGATTTTTTTTTAACTTTGGGGCGCCTAGATATTATTTAGATTTTTTTCGATTTGTGTAAAATTAGAATTTCTGTATTTTATATGAGAGAGCATAATGAGTTGGTGTATATACTCCAAAACAGAGTAGTATAAGGCATTGTATATTTTTTCTAAAAGAATATATTCAGAGCCATTTTCTTTTATCTTTGGGGCAACTAGATATTATTTAGATTTTTTTCGATTCGGGTCAAATTAGAATTTCGGTATTTTACATGACAGAGCACACTGAGTTGGTGTATATACTCCAAAACAGATTAGAATAGGTCATTTTATATTTTTTCTGACAGATTATATTCAGAGCAATTTTGGTTTTAACATTGGGGTGCCTAGATAATATTTAGAATTTTTCGATTCGGATCAAATTAGAATTTCTGTATTTTACATGAGAGAGCATACTGAGTTGGTGTATATACTTTAAAACAGAGTAGAATAAGGCATTGTATATTTTCTTTAACAGACTATATTAAGAGCCATTTTCTTCTATCTTCGGGGCGCATAGATATTATTAAGATTTTTTACTGATTCACGTAGAATTAGAATTTCGATATTTTACATGAGAGAGCATATTGGGTTGGCATATATACTCCAAAAATTAGTAGAAAAGGGCATTGTATATTTTTTCTGACAGATTATATTAATAGCAATTTTGCTTTTAACATTGTGGTGCCTAGATAATATTTAGATTTTTTTTGATTCCCTTAAATTTAGAATTTCGGTATTTTACATTAGAGAGCATACTGAGTTGGTTTATATACTCCAAAAAAGAGTGGAATAAGGCATTGTATAATTTTTCTAACAGACTATATTCAGACCCATTTTCTTTTAACTTTGGGTTGCCTAGATATTTTTTAAATTTTTTTCGATTCGCTTAAATATAGAATTTCTGTATTTTACATGAGAGAGCATATTGAGGTGGTGTATATACTCCAGAACAGAGTAGAATAGAAAATTTTATATTTTTTCTGACAGATTATATTCAGAGCAATTTTGTTTTCAACATTGGTGTGCCTAGATAATATTTAGATTTTATCAAATCGGGTCAAATTAGAATTTAGGTATTTTACATGACAGAGCATACTGAGTTCGTGTAAATACTCCAAAACAGAGAAGAATAAGGCATTGTATATGTTTTCTAACAGACTATATTCAGAGCCATTTTCTTTTATCTTAGCGGCGCCTAGATATTATTAAGATTTTTACTGATTCGCGTAGAATTAGAATTTCGGTATTTTACATGAGAGAGCATATTGAGTTGGTGTATTTATTCCAAAACAGAGTAGAAAAGGGCATTGTATATTTTTTGTGACAGATTATATTCAGAGTAATTTTACTTTTAACATTAGGGTGCCTAGATAATATTTAGATTTTTTTCGATTCGCTTAAATATATAATTTCTGTATTTTACATGAGAGAGCATATTGAGTTGGTGTATATAATTTAAAATAGAGTAGAAAAAAGAATTGTATATTTTTTCTGAAAGATTATATTCAGAGCAATTTTGCTTTTAACATTCGGGTGCCTAGATAATATTTAAATTTTTTTCGATTCACGTAAATTCAGGATTCCGGTATTTTACATGAGAGAGCAAACTTCATTGGTTTATATACTCGAAAAATGGGTGGAATAGTGCATTGTATATGTTCTATGACAGATTATATTCAGAGCAATTTTGTTTTTATCATTGGGGTGCCTATATAATATTTAGATTTTTTCGATTCAGGTAAAATTAGAATTTCTGTATTTTACATGAGAGAGCATATTGAGTTGGTGTATATACTTCAAAAAGGAGTAGAATAAGGGATTGTATATTTTTTCTAACAGACTATATTCAGAGCCATTTTCTTTTAACTTTGGGGCGCCTAGATATTATTTAGATTTTTTTCGATTCACATAAAATTAGAATTTCGGTATTATACATGAGAGAGCATATTGAGATGGTATGTATACGCCAAAACAGAGTAGAAAAAGGTATTGTATATTTTTTCTGATGGATTATATTCAGAGCAATTTTGCTTTTAACATAGGGTGCCTAAATAATATTTAGATTTTTTCGATTCATGTAAAATTAGAATTTCTTTATTTTACATGAGAGAGCGTACTGAGTTGGTGTATATACTACAAAACAGAGTAGAATAGTGCATTGTATATGTTTTCTGACAGATTATATTAGAGCAATTTTGCTTTTAACATTGGAGTGCCTAGATAAAATTTACATTTTTTTCGATTCACGTAAAATTATAATTTTGGAATTTTACATGGGAGTGCATACTAATTTGGTGTATATACTCCAAAAAAGAGTAGAAAAGGGCATTGTATATTTTTTCTGATAGATTATATTCAGAGCAATTTTGCTTTTAACATTCGGGTGCCTAGATAATATTTAGATTTTCTTCTATTCACCTGAAATTAGAATTTCGATATTTTACATGAGAGAGCATACTGAATTCGTGTATATACTTGAAAAACGAGTAGAATAAGGCGTTTATATTTTTTAACAGAATATACTCAGAGCCATTCTCTTTTAACTTTGGGGCGCCTAGGTATTATTTAGATTTTTTTAGATTCACGTACATTTAGAATTTCGGTATTTTACATGAGAGTGCATACTAAGTTGGTGTATATACTCCAAAACAGAGTAGAAAATAGCATTGTATATTTTTTCTGACAGATTATATTACCTGCAATTTTGCTTTTAACATCGAAGTGCCTAGATAATATTTAGATTTTTTTCGATTCACGTAAAATCAGAATTTCGATCTTTTACATGAGAGAGAACACTGAGTTGGTGTATATACACCAAAACATTGTAGAATAGGGCATTTTATATATTATTTTACAGATTATATTCAGAGCAATTTTGTTTTTAACATTTGGGTGCCTAAGTAATATTTAGTTTTTTTTCGATTCACGTAAATTTAGAATTTCTGTATTTTACATGTGAGAGCATACTGAGTTGGTGTATATACCCCAAAACAAAGTAGAAAGAGGCATTGTATATTTTTTCTAACAGAATATATTCAGAGCCATTTACTTTTAACTTTGAGGCGCCTAGATATCATTTAGATTTCTTCAATTCGCGTAAAATGAGAATTTCGTTTTTTTTTTTATTTTTTAACTTTTTATTGGATTATAGGTTTTGGGGTACATGAGCAGAGCATGCAAGACAGTTGCGTAGGTACACACATGGCAGTGTGCTTTGCTTTTCTTCTCCCCTTCACCCACATTTGGCATTTCTCCCCAGGCTATCCCTCCCCACCTCCCCCTCCCACTGGCCCTTTCCTTTTCCCCCCAAGAATTTCGGTATTTCACATGAGAGAGCATATTGAGCTGGTGTATATACTCCAGAAAAGAGTACAAAAGTGCATTGTGTATTATTTCTGACAGATTATATTCAGAGCAATTTTGCTTTTAACATTGGAATGGCTAGATAATAGTTAGATTTTTTTCGATTCACTTTAATATAGAATTTCTGTATTTTACATGAGAGAGCATATTGAGTTGGTGTATATACTCCAAAACAGAGTAGAATAGATCATTGTATATTTTTCCTGACATATTATATTCAGAGCAATTTTGCCTTTAACATTGGGGTGCCTAGATAATATTTAGATTATTTTCAATTCGCTTAAATATAGAATTTCTGTATTTAACATCAGAGAGAATATGGAGTTAATGTATATACTCCAAAACAGAGTAAAATAAGGCATTGTATATTTTGTCGGACAGATTATATTCAGAGCAATTTTGCCTTTAACATTCGGTTGCATAGATAATATTTTGATTTTTCGATTAACATAAAATAAGAATTTTGGTATTTAACATGAGAGAGCATACTGAATTGGTGTATATACTCCAAAACAGAGTAGAATAGGGGATTGTATATTTTTTCTGACAGATTATATTCAGAGCAATATTGTTTTTAACATTGGGGTGCATTCATAATATTTAGATTTCTTCGATTCGGGTAAAATTTGAATTTCGGTACTTTACATGAGAGAGCAAAATGAGATGGTGTATATACTGCAAAACAGAATAGAAAAGGGCATTGTATATTTTTTCTGATAGATTATATCCAGATCAATTTTGCTTTTAACATTGAAGTGCCTAGATAATATATAGATTTCTTTCGATTCGCTTAAATATAGATTTTCTGTATTTTACATGAGAGAGCATATGGAGTTGGTGTATATACTCCAAAACAGAGTAGAAAAGGGCATTGTATATTTATTCTGACAGATTATATTCAGAGCAATTTTTCTATTAACATTGGGGTGCCTAAATAATATATTGATTTTTTTCGATTCCCTTAAATATACATTTTCTGTATTTTACATGAGAGGAAATACTGAGTTGGTGTATATACTCCAAAACAGAGTAGAATAGGGCATTGTATATTTTTTATGACAGATTATATTCAGATAAATTTTGTTTGTAACATTGGGGTGCCTAGGTAATATTTAGATTTTTTCAATTCGTGTAAAATTAGAATTTGTGTATTTTACATGAGAGAGCACACTGAGTTGGTTTAAATACTCCAAAACAGAGTAGAAAAGGGCATTGTATATTTTTTCTGACAGATTTTATTCAGAGTAAGTTTGATTTTAACATTGGAATGCCTAGATAATATTTAGATTGTTTTCAATTCGTTTAAATACAGAATTTCGGTATTTTATATTAGAGAGCATATGGAGTAAGTGTATATACTCCAAAACAAAGTAGAATCAGGCGTTGTATATTTTTTCTGACAGATTATATTTAGAGCAATTTTGTTTTTAACGTTGGGGTGCCTAGATAATATTTACATTTTTTTCGATTCATGTAAATTTAGAATTTCAGTATTTTACATAAAAGAGCATACTGAGTTGGTGTATATACTCAAAAACAGTGTAGAAAAGGGCATTGTATATTTTTTCTGACAGATGATATTCAGAGCAGTTTTGCTTTTAAAATTGGGGTGCCTAAATATTATTTAGATTTTTTTCGATTCACGTAATATTAGAATTTTACTATTTTACATGAGATAGCACACTGACTGGTGTATATACTCCAAAATAGAGTAGAATAAGCGTTGTATATTTCTTTTAACAGACTATATTCAGAGCCATTTTCTTTTAACTTTGGGGTGCCTAGATATTATTTAGCTTTCTTTCGATTTACGTAAAATTAAAGTTTTGGTATTTTACATGAGAAAGCATATTGAGTTGGTGTATATACTCCAAAAAAGAGTAGAAAAGGGCATTATAGATTTTCTCTGACAAGTTATATTCCGGGCATTTTTGCTTTTAACATTAGGGTTATTAGATAATATTTAGATTTTTTTTGATTCGCTTAAATATAAAATTTCTGTATTTTACTTGAGAGAACATATTGAGTTGGTGTATATACACCAAAACTGAGTAGAATAGGGCATTGTATATTTTTTCTGACAGATTATATTTAGAGCAATTTTGTTTTTAACATTGGGGTGCCTAAATAATATTTAGATTTTTTATGATTTACATAAAATTAGAATTTCGGTATTTTATATGAGAGAGCATACTGAGTTGGCGTATATACTCAAAAACAGTGTAGAATAGGGCATTGTATATTTTTTCTGACAGATTATATTCAGAGCAATTTTGATTTTAAAATTGGGGTGCCTAGATAATATTTAGATTTTTTCGATTCGGGTAAAATTAGAATTTCTATGTTTTTCATGACAGAGTTATTGAGTTGGTGTATATACTACAAAACAGAGTAGGAAATGTCATTGTATATTTTTTCTGCCAGATTATAGTCAGAGCAATTTTGCATATAACATTGGGGTGCCTAGATAATATTTATATTTTTTTTGATTTACGTAAAATTAGAATTTTGGTATATTTCATGAGAGAGCGTACTGAGTTGGTGTATATACTCCAAAACAGAGTAGAATAAGGCATTGTATATTTTTTCTAACCGACTATATTCAGAGCCATTTTCTTTTACCATTAGGGTGCCCAAATATTATTATTCATTTAAAATTAGAATTTCGGTATTCTACATGAGAGAGCATATTGAGTTGGTGTATATACTCCAAAACAGAGTAGAAAAGAGCATTGTATATTTTCTCTGACAAGTTATATTTCGGGCAATTTTGCTTTTCACATTAGGGTTATTAGATAATATTTAGATTTTTTTTGATTCACCTAAATATAAAATTTCTGTATTTTACTTTTGAGAACATATTGAGTTGGTGTATATACACCAAAACGGAGTAGAATAGGGCATTGTATTTTTTTTCTGACAGATTATATTTAGAGCAATTTTGTTTTTAACATTGGGGTGCCTAGATAATATTTAGATTTTTTTTGATTTACGTAAAATTAGAATTTTAGTATTTTATATGAGAGAGCATACTGAGTTGGTGTATATACTCCAGAAAAAAGTAGAATAAGGCATTGTATATTTTTTCTAACACACTATATTCAGAGCCATTTTCTTTTAACTTTGGGGTGCCTAGATATTATTAAGATTTTTTCAATTCACATAAAATTAGAATTTCGGTATTTTACATGAGAGAGCATATTGAGTTGGTGTGTATACTCCAAAACAGAGTAGAAAAGGGCATTGTATATTTTTTCTGACAGATTATATTCAGAGTAATTTTGATTTTAACATTGGAATGCCTAGATAATATTTAGATTGTTTTCGATTCGTTTAAATACAGAATTCGGTATTTTATATGAGAGAGGATATGGAGTAAGTGTATATACTCCAAAACAAAGTAGAATAAGTCATTGTATATTTTTTCTGACAGATTATATTTAGAGCAATTTTGTTTTTAACTTTGGTGTGCCTAGATAATATTTACATTTTTCTCAATTCATGTAAATTTAGAATTTCGGTATTTTACATGAGAGAGCATACTGAGTTGGGGTATATACACAAAAACAGTGTAGAATAGGGCATTGTATATTGTTTCTGACAGATTATATTCAGAGCAATTTTGTTTTTAAAATTGGGGTGCCTAAATAATATTTAGATATTTTCGATTCGGGTAAAATCAGAATTTCTGTATTTTACATGACAGAGTTATTGAGTTGTTGTATATACTACAAAACAGAGTAGAAAAGGTCATTATATATTTTTTCTGCCAGATTATAGTCAGAGCAATTTTGCATATAACATTGAGGTGCCTAGATAATATTTAGATTTTTTTTGATTTATGTAAAATTAGAATTTTTGTATATTTCATGAGAGAGCATTCTGAGTTGGTGTATATACTCCAAAACAGAGTAGAATTAGGCATTGTATATTTTTTCTAACCGAATATATTCAGAGCCATTTTCTTTTAACATTGGGGTGCCCAAATATTATTTAGATTTTATTCGATTCACGTAAAATTAGAATTTCGGTATTCTACATGAGAGAGCATATTGAGTTGGTGTATATACTCCAAAATAGAGTAAAATCGGGCATTGTATATTTTTTCTGACAGATTTAATTCAGAGCAATTATCTTTTCAACATTCGGGTGCCTAGATAATGTTTAGATTTTTTCAATTCGCGTATAATTAGAATTTCGTTATTTTACATGAGAGAGAATACTTAGTTGGCGTATATACTCCAAGACAGAATAGAATAAGGCATTTTATATTTTTGTAACAGACTATATTTAGAGCCATTTTCTTTTAACTTCTGGGCGCCTAGATATTATTAAGATTTTTTTGGATTTGCGTAAAATTATATTTTCCGTATTTTACATGAGAGAGCATATTGAGTTGGTTTATATACTCTAAAACAGTGTAGAAAAGGTCATTGTATATATTTTCTGACAGAGTACATTGAGAGCAATTTTGCTTTTAACTTTCGGGTTCCTAGATATTATTTAGATATTTTTCGATTCACGTAAAATTAGAATTTCGGTATTTTAAATGAGTGAGCATACTGAGTTGGTGTATATACTCCAAAACAGAGTAGAATAAGGCAATGTATATTTTTTCTAACAGACTATATTAAGAGCCATTTTCTTTTAACTTTGGGGTGCCTAGATATTATTTAGATTTTTTCGATTTGCGTAAAATTAGAATTTCGATATTTTAAAAGGGAGAGCATATTGAGTTGGTGTATATAGTACAAAACAGAGTAGAAATGGGCATTGTATATTTTTTCTGAGATATTATATTCAAAGCAATTATGCTTTTTACATTGGGGTGCCTAGATAATATTTACATTTTTTTCAATTCATTTAAATATAGAATTTTGTTCTTTTACATGAGAGAGCAAATGGAGTTGGTGTATATACTCCAAAACATAGTAGAATAGGGCATTGTATATTTTTTTTAACAGACTATATTCAGAGACATTTTCGTTTAACTTTGGGTTGCCTAGATTATATTTAGATTTTTTTCGATTCTCTTAAATATAGAATTTCTGAATTTTACATGACAGAGCATTTGGAGTTGGTGTATATACTCCATAACAGAGTAGAATAGTGGATTGCATATTTTTTCTGACAGATTATACTCCGAGCCATTTTGTTTTTAACATTGGGGTGCTTAAATAATATGTAGATTTTTTTCGATTCGCTTAAATAAAGAATTTCTGTATTTTACAAAAGAGAGCATACTGAGCTAATGTATATACTCCAAAACAGAGTAGAATAAGGCATTGTATATTTTTTCTAACAGACTATATTCAGAGCCATTTTCTTTTAACTTTGGTGCACCTAGGTATTATTTAGATTTTTCCAATTCGCGTAAAATTAGAATTTCGGTATTTTACATGAAAGAGCATATTGAGTTGGTGTATATACTCCAAAACAGAGTAGAAAAGGATCTTGTATATTTTTACTGACAAATTATATTCAGAGCAATTTTGATTTTAACCTTGGGGTGCCTAGATAATATTTAGATTTTTTTCGATTAACATAAAATTAGAATTTCTGTATTTTACATGAGAGAGCATACTGAGTTGGTGTATATACTACACAACAGAATAGATAAGGTCATTGTATATTTTTTCTTACAGATTATGTTCAGAGCAATTTTGCTTTTAACATTGGGGTGCCTAGATCATATTTAGATTTTTTTTCGATTCACTTAAATAAAGAATTTCTGTATTTTACATGAGAGAGCATATTGAGTTGGTGGATATACTCCAAAACAGAGTAGAATAGGTCATTAAATATTTTTTCTAAAAGACTATGTTTAGAGCCATTTTCTATTAAGTTTGGGGCGCCGAGATATTATTTAGATTTTATTCGATTCGCGTAAAATTAGAATTTCGGTGTTTTACATGAGATAGCATATTGAGTTGGTGTATATATTGCAAAACAAAGTAGAAACTGGCATTGTATATTTTTTCTGACAGATTATATTCAGAGCAATTTTGCTTTTTTTAACATTGAAGTGCCTAGATAATATTTAGATTTTTATCGATTTGAGTATAATTAGAATTTCGATGTTTTACATGAGAGAGCATACAGAGTTGGTATAAACACTCCAAAATAGAGTAAAATAAGGCATTGTATATTATTTCTAACGGACTATATTCAGAGCCATTTTCTTTTAACTTTGCGGCGCCTAGATATTATTTAGATTTTTTTCGATTCGCGTAATATTTTAATTTCGGTATTTTACAGGAGAGA